>NC_041377.1:13923457-14043457 GCF_900634415.1 Cottoperca gobio
CCTACTGGAAAATCCTGCCCTGTGTGCTTCAAAGCCTTCGCAACCAAAGCCAACGTACGTCGTCATTTTGACGAGGTGCACCGTGGTCTACGGAGGGACACCATCACACCCAGCATTGCCTCGCGGCCTGGCCAGCCCTTCTCTCTGGAGGTCACCCCCCCTAGGAAGAGCAACACTTCCTCTCCAACACGTAGCAACACCTCCAAGTCCACCCCCGTGAACTCTAAAACACCGCCTTCGAACCCAATCCAGCCCAAACCTCCGAGTCAGCCCCCCGCCTCTCCACAGGCAGCCCCGGTCTCATGTCGCTGCACGCTCTGCAAGAGGAACTACAGCTCTCAGGTTTGTTTGTTGGCAGCTTCAAGCTTTTCTGGCTTTTAAAAAGTCTCCCTACCTGGCAGAAAGAGATACACTCAAGTTGTTCTTGTGGGGGTTATTTTATTATCTTAAATGTGTTGAAATAATCAGGTCTTTCTAAAGGAGAAAGATGTATTCATTGATGTTTTATTTGTTCTGTGTATTTCAGCTCATGTTGAAGAGACACATGCGTATCGTCCACAAAATATACAGCATCAAAAGCAACAGGTCTGCTACCACGCCAGCCCCCCCCGTTCCGGCGGCCACACCTCAAAGCACCAGCGCTAACTTAGCACCAAGCAACAACGTCCGTGTGAAAGAGGAAGCAGTAGAACCTTCAGATGAAGAGGAGGAGGAAGAGGAGGAGGAGGAGGAAGAGGAGGAGGAGGAGGAGGAGGAGGACGAGGACGCTGACAGTAGCCCGACCCCATCTCCTACTGACAGCACTGGGACAGCTAAAGGTGTAGCTGTGGCGAACAACACCACGAACGTGAAGGAAGAGCAGGCCCCGTCGAGCCCAAAGGCCACGCCATCCTTATATTCGTCATCCTCACGCGGTGGCAGCACGAGCAGCGGGAGTGGCGTCGCCAAGACGACCAAACTGTCAGTGGGTTTCGACTTCAAGCAGCTCTTCTGCAAACTGTGCAAGAGACAGTTCAGCTCACGTCAGAACTTAACAAAGCACATTGAGCTGCACACAGACGGCAACGACATCTTCATTAAGTTCTACCGCTGCCCTCTCTGTCGCTACGAGTCCCGTCGCAAGCGTGACGTGCTGCGCCATGTGACTGTGGTCCACAAGAAGTCGTCTGCGTACCTAGGCAAGATCATGCCCAAACTGGAGAGCAGGGCGGTGAAGAGGCAAGCCGAGGCCGTCCTCAACAGCTCGACCCCCAGCAAGAGGACAAGCGGCAGCGTCAAAGAGGAAGTGAACGGGCGTCACGCTTCTTCTTCCTCCTCCTCCTCCCCATCACCTCCTGTCACCCGCAAGCAGGAGTCCTCCACAGCTGCACCAACCACCCCATCAGCGTCCTCCTCCTCCGCCTCTTCCTCCGCCCCGCCTGCTGCCCCTGTCACTCGGAAGCAGCAGGACCTCTCATCGCCAGCGGTCACCCCGTCCCCTCCTGTCACCCGTAAGCAGGAGAGACAGCAGACCCACCAGCCTCGTCCCATCAGCCCCCCACTCACCCGCCGCAGTGAAAAACACACACACCAACGCAACTCCTCCTCCTGCACATCGCCCAGCAACCAAACCCCACACACCCGAAGGCACGACGGCCAATCGGAGAGCGGCGGCACAGGGTCGTCGTCCTCCACTGAAGTCAGAGTGACCAAGAACTTCTCCCTCCACGCCTGCGACCAGTGTGGACGGGCCTTTGCCAAGAAGGTATTGGATTTTCTATTCTTTAAAAGAAACACTACATACTATCAATTCCAGCCTGAGGGGTCGATGTCAGGGCATACAGTGTGGTGGGTAAGAGGATTACCACCACATGGTATGTCCTCATGAAGCCTCTACATGGAGAGCATGGGGTGTCTTGCTTATAACTTAGATCAGAGTGCTTTGAATTTTTGTGAACTGAGAAAAATTTTTCAAAAGTCAGTTTTCAAGCAAAAAGTTCTGAGTTTTCAGCAACACAAATGTGAGGATCCAGTGTTCCTCTCGGCTTCATAGATATCGTAAATACAACATCTGTATGTTTCAGACTGTTGAGAACAGAAAACATTGAAAGCCGCTTGGGGAAATCTAGAGAGGCATTTTTCTCTTTTCCACTACAGAATAATGAAGAAAAGAATCTGTAGATCAATGTAATGTTATCTACAGTTTATGTATCAAGATAAATAGTGACATCCTTCTCTTCTCTTTATCTGCACTATGCTGTCTGTTGTATTAAAGCTACCTAAACTATTAGTTTAATGTAATGAAACTACCCTCAGCAGCATGTGTGTGTACTGTCTGGATCCATAAACACAAAGCTGATCTTTTCTGTAAATTGTTTTGTCAGCTGTACCTTGAGTCTCACAAGCGGAGTCATCGCAACGCAGCGACGGCGGCAGCCAGCAGGAGGAAAGGAGTCAGCACCCGCTCCAAATCCCTGGTCTGGTGAAACACACACACACACTGTAAGAACACTCTGCCATCTCACCGCTGTCTACTTGCCCTCCTCTCATCTTGCCTTCTTTTTCTCTGAGCCGCACTGGATTTCGTCCTGTCATGTTTTCTCTTTCTGCTGCTGCTTCTGCTGTATATTCAAAAACCACACAGAGATGCTGCTCAGTGGTGTGTGTGTGTGTGTGTGTGTGTGTGTGTGTGTGTGTGTGTGTGTGTGTGTGTGTGTGTGTGTGTGTGTGTGTGTGTGTGTGTGTGTGTGTGTGTGTGTGTGTGTGTGTGTGTGTGTGTGTGTGTGTGTGTGACCGCTGAGCAGGTTTACCAGCTGTTTCCTTATTTCTCTGTGTATCACTCGGCTCATCAGAAATCTTCCTTTTTCCCTTACTCTCTCCATTCTCTTCTTTCCTCATCTGTAACTTCTTCTCTCTCTCTGCTCACAGTCTGCTGGGGATAACGGACGAGCGAGCCGCTAACAATGAGAGAATGAAAACGTTCAATCGGGGAAACAATGGACGAATGGAACGAGCACAGAGCAGAGATGAAGGAAACAAAAAGGAACAACGAAGGACTGAAGTGCAAAGGATTTCCACCTTTTGCTTAAGAACCAAATATATAGTTGGAATCTGACATTTCTTTTGTATAGTTTCATTAAGAAGCCAGTCAAACGGTGGCGCTGCTGTCCACAGACAGAAGATTCATTACTACTATATATATATATATATATATATATATATATATATATATATATATATATATATATATATATATATATATATATCTGTGTTTACCTACAACAGTATGTAAATCTAGAGCCATATGCAGATGGTGGATTTGTACTGCTTTGCTCGCGGTAGCAAATGGATGAAGGTAAACCGTGTGTGTGTGTGTGTGTGCCTGTGTGTGTGAGAGAGAGAGAAAGACGGAGGGAATCAGAACTGGATCGTGACCTCCTGAGAATAGACTGGAAACTCATTTTTATTTTTTAGGAGGAGAACAGAATTGTATTGGACCCTTGCAGTCCTACACGGATACACAAAACATATTTGGGTCCTCAGCTATTAGCATTTTATCCCGTCTGTGTATTCACACCTTATATATGGTGTAAACCTTTTTCTGACATTTTCACGACCACTCAACATTACGACAAGTCAACAGACAACAGTTTCCCTCATCTAACAGAGAAACTGTCCCCAAAGGTCCATTCTGTTTTCTTTGATGTCTCTGTTATGTTATGCCTTTTTATGTTTGACTGCATTTGAACAACATTTGTGAAATGTGTTTTTCTTTACTTTGACCGTACGCTCTTTTCAATAAGACGTCAGTCTGTGAACTGAGTTATGTTTAAACATGAGGCAAATCCCATAAATTGCAAATATAATGATATGACACGACGATACAAGGTAATACATTTATGATATCATTTTTATTTCTTCACAAATGCTTAATAGATTAAATCACATTCACTTTTTTTAAATAAAGCATCTCAGTTCAACTGTTAACTCCAAGGTGTGCTTCTACGGGCGAAACATTCAAACTGTCAAATTAACACTATTATTACCCCCGCTGCGGTAAATTACCAGCGGTAATGTGTGAGAATCTAATTTATAGTGAGCAAGAAAGATGGGACTGCACATATTATTAGGGGGTAATGTGTGTTTGAATGCATATTTATGCAGAAAGGTTGCCTTTGGTGATGCAGTAATATAGAAGCAATTAACTGGAAGGTTTTATTTCCTAAGCAGCCGGCGTAAGAGCTGTGAATCGACACTGGCTGTTTGGGAATCTACCGTTTGTGGTGCTAACCCTGCTTTATAACGGGCCAAAATGTGGGCGCTGTAAACATGGGGGTGAAAAATAAAGCTACATGCTTTGGTAAGCGGAAATGTTCTATTCTTCAAACCTTAAAAGTTTACATTAAACTTTTCCTTCCATTAACAAAACAAAAAAGAAGAAGCCGGGACTCATTCAAATCAACTTTGAGAACTTTTCTTTTGCACTCAAACTTAAGGGGGCTGCACTTGTTTAATGGCAGCAACAGGTACCCCGAGGTAGTCTTTGAAACACTGGCACAGGAGTTGGGTGGAAAGCGATTGACGTAGACCAAATGTAGATATGTCTTAATGTTCAAACGGAAAGCCATGAAATGGAACAAAACCAGAAAAAGGAAAGGAAAGACCAAACTTTATTTTTATAAGTGTAAACGCTACTGCGACAAGGTCTTGAGAAAATGTAAATATGGATTCATCCTACACGGATGGTATAAATAATAGTTATAATAGTCAGAGTAGTTATTGACTTGTACTTAACTGTTGGTTGACCATATGCTTCAAACATGTCCACCTAGTTACTACTGTCACTGTTTAATACTGAGGCAAGTTTGTGTTGTTCCACAATTAGTTGTCTTTATTTTGTATCTCATTCCTTTCTGAAGGAGGTTTTTGTTGGAGTGTGGAAACAAAACCTCAAGAGACTTTTCTTTGTGTTAAAACTTGTCATTTATTTCCTCATCAGCTGTAATGTGTTATTAAACTCACCTTCTAGAGAACTTAAGAAGAGTTAGAGAAGCCTTTCAGATGTGACAAGAATGTTAAAACCAACCACTTAATAAATAAAACTGTACTGCTTCAAACCTCACAGGGGAGTTTTGTGTGGCTTTGTATTTTTAGTTGTTTTCACATGTGAGTCATTCACTTCCATCAATCATGTTTGTTTACTGCATTTGCAGAAAGGATTTCATTTTCCTACTTAGGAATTCTGCTTCTGTGGCCATCTACATTTTAACTTTGTTTTTTTGTTTCTTCATTATTTTCTGCGCTGCAACACTTCATTTCTTGGTAGGATGGAGCAACTGGAAGGATCTTTACTGCGGCTTTGCGAATAATGATTTCATCAATTTTATTTCTGCTTTGGATTTGAGACTGCAAATGTATAACAGTAACCCTGGGTTACAAATCTGGGGGTGTGGAAAGATAATCAACTCAAAGGTCCACTTTTACTTGCATGTTTGATGTCTGAAAGTCATGAGCATTTACCAGAAAGGGAGGGTCCGACAAAAGATGGTTGCATCATGGGAAATTAAGGATTTGGGGGATTAAAAATCTGGATATTTTGGCCACTGCTGCTTCAATTCTGTCTCTCCCAAGTTCCCCTGACTCATATAAGAGCAATGAACCACTGAAATAACCCTTTAATCAAGCTGTTTTACACTTTATAACCTTTATTTATTTTGCTGGGGACCCTCTGTAGACCCTTGATGGTCCCCTGGTCCACACATTGGAGGTCAATGCAGCAATATGTAAGCAGGATTTTACGGCTGTAATTGGTTATGGTTGGGCTCATTCAAATTCACTTCACATATTATGTAGTTTGATGTATAATATTTCATCATATGTTTTGTAAAATAGCACTCAGATAAATGGAGTGATGGAGTGAAAATACTTTCTACCTCTAAAATGTCTTACAGTACTTGAGTTAATATATTAAGTGACATTCCTCCACTGTCGATTTACATGTGAGAAAAAAAAGAAAACTTACAAATCCTGTGAAGTGCCTCAAAGGGCAGTCAATTCCTGCATTGTCATTTTTAGGCTTTTTTCCGCCTGTTGCAATTACACAACCTTCACCACTAGATGGTACCATTGCTCCGCGCGCATCCCACTCTCCGCCTCAGCGGCAAATCCACAAATTGGACATGTTGCGCACATTTTCCCCATTGTCACACGAGAGAACTCTCGGGTCTGTTTCGATTGCCTGGTTCCTCACTACACATAGCTTATCAAATTGTTATTACACAGCAGATGGGATGCGGTTCATTTATTTAATTCCATTCAACACAAAGAGCCACGGCGCGATGGTTTTACAAGGGGAGATCAATGGACGCAGTAAAAATGGATTGAAGTTAAAGCAATTAAGAGTGTGGCGCAACATATTTTTGATGACTTATTAATGTGTTCAAAAAACTCTATTGTGGAAACTATCGATCCGATTGATTGTTAATAAACTTGATTGAATGTGTGGACTCTTCCGGACGACAGTGGCGCAATTAGATGGTGATTCGGTGCAGACTCTGTGCCTGAGAATACATATGTTTCATGCAGAGTGGGCTTTTGTGCTTCATTTAGCTGTGGAGTCGTGCGCCGCGGTCCCCTTCAGCAGCGACGACCAGAGGAGTGTGCGCGCGCGTTCGTGGAGCAGCACGAGCGGACTTCACGGAACGGGTTTTTATGCGCGGGAAGCTCAGGACCATGGATAAAGAAAATCAGGTGCGTTTTGCCAACATTATTGATCATGGCTGACAGATTCCTGCATAATGAATTCCTCTGCTTCCTTCTCCCCCTCCCTCTCTCCCCTCTCTCTCTCTCCTCTCTCCTCTCTCTCTCTCTCTCTCTCTCTCTCTCTCTCTCTCTCTCTCTCTCTCTCTCTCTCTGTCTGTATCTGAGACTCATTCTTGGGTATTGACTTCATTCAGCCTCCCTCTATTGCCACCTTTAACAAGTGCGCTTAATAATTGCATTTCACCACTAAAATGAGCTCTTCTGGTCACGACGGAGCACTTTTTAAATAACGGCTATATTTTTCTTCTTCTTCATGTCTTGCGGATGGTCTTATTGTCTTTAAATCCGTTTGCTGTTGTGGGGGAAAAAAAGATTTGACTCCAGGAGGACTGATATTTGAGGGGGGAAAACTGCTGAGCTCCGCAAGGAAGTTGCCTGAGGCGGACAGGGACCCCAAGGAGGAGTCTTCACAGGAGGCTGGAGACGGTGCTTCTCCCTCTTCACACACCGTCGGATCAATTTGATTTTCTGAGGTATCTCATATGCAATCATTTCGCTATTTTTCCTCCGTTCTGGCCAAATGCTGTTGCCTCTCTCTCATTTTTTCTGTGGGTGTTTTCCTCTCTTTTTATGGCATCCTGACATTCCTCTAGTGATGGATTTTCTGTCTTATTTATTGTCTCAATTTGTCTTGCTGCCAATGTTTTATGGGATTTTATTGATTTTTAATCATAATTTTTTATTTGACATGGATTCTGTGCTATAGTGGTTAGGTGAGTAAATTTCTTCCCAACACATTGGACGAGGTATGTTTCACTCAATATTGCGTAGGTATACAGTATTACATTTTAAAATCTCCATACCATTGTAATGGTGCTTCTCTCCTTTTACTGTGGATGGCACTGTCTTAATTATGGTGCAATCAGAATACCACCACTGCTGTATAAAGAAGCCAGTAGGGCTGCATAATGAGCATACACCCATACACTTTGATCTGACATAGTCTTATTCCTGAACCTGTGGGCTGTGGTTTATCTCCACACATGATTTAATCATGTCACAGGCATGTGTTTTAACAATCATGCGTGAGCTTTCTCGGTCTCTGAGCTGCGATTTGAAGTGTTCATATCCATTTATGGAAACAATCAGGATACGATATGGAAAATGAAGTTGTTTCACTTGAAGATATCATGAAAGGGAAAATATGCTTTTTAAATGTGAAATATATTGCAATGTAATGGATGTCTCATATACTACGCATTTGACTTAATATTTATTTATTTGTAAGCCCACACTGGGTGTATTGAGGGCCTTACTGGCATAGAAATGATGCTGCTTGGAAGTGTGAGAAATGGTTGAGATTGGAGGAACAGGTAGACAGAAGAAAAGTGAGGTATGAATAAGATGAGACGAGGAAGGAGGTGACGGAGAGACAGAGGGAGAGACAGACAGCAATTGTTGAACGAGAGACACTTACTTTAAGGGGGAGGGGGGGGGGGGGGGCAGGAATCACTTTCTGAAAAGAGCAGCAAGCTCCCCGGAGAGATGAAGAGGCCTGCAGAAGACGATAGAGGAGAGGAGGAGAGGAGGGGATAATGGGAGAGAAGCAGAGGGTGATAGAAATAAGAAAGAGGGTTAATAAGTAAGGGAGAAAAGTGGAGGAGGTGAAAGAGTTGAGGACAGAGGGAGTCAGGGAGGAAATGCAAGGAGGTGAGGTGTGGAGAGAAAAGGAGACTAAGTAAAAGCAGCAGAACAAGAAGTGTGCAACACTCACCTATACAGTCAGCCGTGGGTGTGCAATATGAAGAGTGATGAGCCAGCTGCAGCCTCTTGGGCTTTAACCCCCTTCATCTTTAAGCCACTAACCATCACAGCGCAGGAAACCTCCTTATTCCGGATGTCCGCTGCCTTCTTCTCGGCTCCCCACACGGGAGAAAATATCTGTTTTCTTTAGCCTTTTGTAAAGCGTCATAAAGTACAAAGACTCCCATGGGACCGCGGGACTAAACGAGTAAAAGCCAAGATGGGGTTATTAATTATGAATATCAGGTGTACGGAGATGTACATTCAGACAAGGATGTCACTGCTTTTCATCTCCTTGGAAATGTGATAATTGTGAGAGAGTGTAAATGAGGAACTTTTAATAACCTCAGGGCCTCTCAGCGCTGTCATGAAACGTTTGCATGTTGCACTCATCTGACTTTTTGCTGCCCCTCTCGAGACGTTTGCATGTAGACACATCTTGAATGAACTTAGCTTTTTAAATCATGGATATACGCTCCCTGGATTCAATAAGTCCATTAGGTCAATTTAAGTCCCTGCGGGAAGATCCGATTTCTGCCAAAAATGAAGAGCCGAAAACATGAAGATTGGGAGCTACAGCGGATCCTGTTAGACTATATTCAAGTGCAGTTGTTTAATTATGTGTAGTATGGCTTGATAACCGGGGATCCCCAGCCTCATTTGGACTGATTCTGTGCTTGAGCCAAGTAAAAAGTGTTGAATAAACAATATTGCAGCAAGTACAATACTGGCTAACCTATATAAAGCAGGGTTTCTAATCATAGCGGGGCTGTAGTGTATGAGTGGCTTTGACCTAATTCTATTCCAAGTAGAGAGCAACTGATAAGTTAATTGGGACAGAATAGAGTTATAAATGGATTCATTGAGAGAGCGGCACACGCTGTGACGGGATCTGAGCCTGGAGCCAGTTAAGGGGCCCTTGTGGGTGAAATTAGACAGGCTGAATGACAGGTTTGGTGAAGGATGCTTTTGTCCTTTCCTCTTGTTTTTCCAACTTAAGTAAGACTGGTGGGAACACTTTGATGGAATAACAGTGTAGGATTTAATCTCAAATTACCCTTAATTGTCAGTAGGACCTCATGTAGCATGATATACGCAGGGCCGGATTATCCCACTAGGGGGCCCCGGGGCAAAACTAAGGCCCCCATCCCCCTTAATAGATTACCACGATTTAATTGCATAAAGGTGAACCTGGAGTCTTTAGGGGCTCCTTAGGGTCTGCGGCCCCGAGTCTGTTGCCTGCTTTGCGTGGTTGGTAGGCCTATTCCAGTCTTAAATATAGCCTATAGGTTTATGTACATACATGTGCGGACACACCTTATATGCAGTTGTGTTCGTATATGATTTTGTTACTTTCAGATAGAGCTGGGTAGCTACTTCCACCCCACCTTTAGTCTTTAATGGTAGGCTAAGCTAACTGCTAACTGTGGCTTCATGTTGAACATGCAGACATTATCGCGTGGTATCAATATTCTCATCTAACTCTAGGCAAAAAGGTGAATATTATGTCCCAAAATGTCTAAAAGTATTGTTTAACATTAGGGTACAACTGTTTTCTTGCTAAGAGATTATTCTCTAAGGGTGAGCAAGGGAAGGAACTACAAGGCTACTTAATAGGGTAAACTGTGTGGGAAAAGAGCACCTCAATAGCAAAGCCTGTGTGTATTTCAGTAAGCAGTAATAAAGAGCGGGGTTTCATAGTGATGGCCTGAGTGTGAGATGTGGACCTAAAAGCCTTGTATCGCACTGAATGGGGAATTTCATTCAAAATTCTTCATTCAGATCTTTTATTTCTAGGAGCATTACATCTTTACTAAGAGCTAAATATCCCTTTAGCAATATAATACATGCTACATATCTCAGGAAATATGTGAGGAAACAACAACAATAAACTCAGCTTTACATACTCGTTAATGGGATAAAGATTTACAAATTGCTTCCTCACTCTACACAGTCTCCATGCAAAACAAAAAGATTTTGGATCATGGGAGGCAAATGAGCAAATAAATCTTCAGGGCCTCAGGTAATGAAAGCATATTAGTATCATGTAGCAACCAACCGGTTCATCACAACCAATTTTTAGTCCCTGCCAAGAACCAAGTGATAGCACTTTTCAGAGACACGGCTGCTTAATGTTCAGCTCAGAGAGGAGAGCTTGGCATTATTACTGCCAGGGATGGAGGTTCAACCTGCCTGCAGGAGGGGAAAGCAGAAATGCCATATCAACATTTAATACTGTTAATGCGACAAACATTCAACTTTAAATCTACCTGTTGGGATTTCGAAATGTGTGTGTGTGTGTGTGTGTGTTTAGCAGGGTGTGCTGGATTTAATGTGTTCATTTAGCTGCAGCAGAAACAGCAGGTGTTTGAATGATGCAACACACTCGCTCCGAGGTACCGCTCTCTGTCTCTGTTTCTCTCACACTGTCTCACATGGTTTCTCTTTCTGTCTCTCCTCCCCCCAACCCCCCCCCCCCCCCCGTCTCCCTCCTCCTCCCAGCTCTGCTCGTCTCCCTCTTGCTCTCTTCGTCACCTCCACTGCAGCAGGTAGTCTGCGCCTCCGTGCGATAGCCCGAGGAGCTCGCCAAGGTTCTCTGCTGTCATTTTAACAGCTGTTTCACTCATCGATATGCCAAGAGACGTGTGTGTGTGTGTGTGTGTGTGTGTGTGTGTGTTTGTGTGTGTGTAGAGGTGATTACTGACAGACTTTGGGTTCTCAATTATAGAATGGCAGTGCACATTTAGACAGGTCTGCTGGAAACACTGTACCCATGTGAGTGTATGTTTTTAGTATGCCTCAGTGAATTTTTGGCTTTACCAGTGAAGTGGTTTACACATGTTGTTATCCCCGCAGCAGCTTGATGTTCACATCACACTGGTACTTAGACATCCTCTCCCTGTCTCTCTTCAACAGGCTCTACTGAAGATGTGACTTGTGGATTACAGGCTCAACTCCCGAACTAGATTTCTACTACATCGCTGACACGTTTCTAGGCTCTCTCTGTCACACTGTCGATTCTGGAATATGATTTGCTCATGGGGCTCGGCTAGCTCCACCCCTGGGGTCCCTTACGACTCCCTTTTTGACCAGTAGGAAAGCCATACTTTTTAATATTCCAAAAAACGCATCTTCTGTTTTGGAATACTCGATCTGAAAGCCCACGTTTGAGATCACCTTGGCTCCTGTTTGGTAATCATTTGTTGACCATGGAACCACAGTGGAACCCGACCCCCTGTGTCATCCTCCTGCTCATGGCTACTTCCTACTCTTGGCTCCTTCCTGTCACCCCCACTCAGCGAATCCCAATAGACCCCCAGGCGGCACCTGAGTACGCCCACTCCATCCGACTGGACGGGGACATCATCCTCGGCGGATTATTTCCCGTGCACTCGAGGGGGGACCGTGGCACACCCTGCGGGGAGCTGAAAAAGGAGAAGGGGATCCATCGTTTGGAGGCCATGATGTTCGCCATAGACCTGATCAACAAGGACCCCGATCTGCTGCCCAACATCACGCTGGGGGCCCGGATCTTGGATACCTGCTCCAGGGACACCTATGCTCTGGAGCAGTCCCTGACTTTTGTGCAGGCCTTGATAGAGAGGGACGGCTCTGACGTCCGCTGCGCTAACGGAGACCCTCCAATCTTCACCAAGCCGGATAAAATCGTAGGGGTGATAGGAGCTGCAGCCAGCTCCGTGTCCATCATGGTGGCCAACATCTTGCGCCTGTTTAAGGTAAGATTTAACTGCTAAATCTCCTCTTTTCTTCTCTTTTCTCCTAGTCTCCTGTGTGTGTGTGTGCATATTTCTGTGCCGTTTGCCCCCTTCTCCTCACTCATCATCGCTAGCGAGATAAAGTTCAATGATGACAACCAATTAAAATGCAGTCAGTCTTCCTGGAGGTTTCAACAGCGGCAGCAGTGCCACCTCTTCCTGTACCGATTGGGAGGGAATTTTCTTTAGCCTGTGCATTTTCCTTTGGAAGCCTAAAGTGTGATTTTTATCTCTTGTGTTTAGGTGCGTGTGTGTGTGTGTGTGTGTGTGTGTTTGTGTGTGTGTGTGTGTTTGTGTGTGTGTGTGCAGTATGTGTGTGAGAAGAGATGTGTCAAGATGTGTCAAGTGATGCTTGAAAGGACGGGCTTTGTGTGTCTCTCTGTGTGTGTGTGTGTGTGTGTGTGTGTGTGTGTGTGTGTGTGTGTGTGTGTGTGTGTGTTGCCCAGCTTAGATCATTCCTGGCTTGTGGTTGAGCCAAATATAAATGGCTGCCAAACACGGGCATCAATTACTGCTGAAATCTGTCAACAGCCACTTCATCCACTGCAGAGTACGTTTGTTCGTGTCTGAATGTGAGTGTGCGTGTTACCCAATAGAACATCTCTTTTTTGCTAGAGTGTTTTCTAGTACATGTGTGGGCCTAATTGAGCATCCTTACGAGTGCTCATGTGTATGCATGGGACAGTGTTTCTTCTCCATTGGTGCCGCTCTTGTTAGTGTCCTTGCAGAAGCTCTCAAATGTGTGACGGAGAATACTTGTATTTCTCTAGGTGTGTGTTTGTATGAGTGTGCTTATGTGTGTTGGCATTGTCATCATTAGTTGAATAGGGCTGATGGATAGCCGTATGATTATGAAATACGAGTCCAGTAATGACCCCCATGGCATTTTCCACATCCATCCCACGCACTTTTACAGCAACTGTGTGTGTGTGTGTGTGTGTGTGTGTGTGTGTGTGTGTGTGTGTGTTTGCGGCTACACATTTCTCACTTCTTTCGGAAATCCGTACAATACGTTTGTATGCCTGTGTGTATGTGTGTGTGTTTGAACGTACTTGTTAACAACCAGCCCGTGCTTTGAATAGAAGATTTGCATATTAAACAAACAACTAAACATGATTTATGCCAGGATCTGTCACAGCAACAGCACTGGAACAGAGCGCCACACTGCCTTGTTCTCATTTGCCTAATACGAGTCAGTGCATTGTGTGCATCTGCGTACACGCGTGTGTATTGTATGTCAGTGTGGGAGTGAATCTTGTGTGTGTCGGCTGATGTGCAACAGCATGCTTGGGATAAAGTGTGCCATCGATTGTTTGTGTGTCTGTGTGAGTATTTAGTGAACCTATCTGTGTGTGATAATACCAACCAGAGGCCCGTGGCAGTGGTATTATATGACACAAGACTGTCTCTTTCTCTGCATGGTTTAACAGGAATAATGCAGCATGTGTCACAGTCTGAAAATAGTATGGAGGACACACACACACATGCACACACACGAACGTGCTGGAATAAACATATGTCTTTTTTAAGTGGGCTAATCTGACAGTGCCAGTCACAGCTAGTCGCCCACTCAACACAAGGGGCTCAGAAAGCTAACACAGAACTGACTGTGTGTGTGTGTGTCTTTAAATCTAGCAGCAGCCGAAAGAGATTCAAACAACAGATTGTGTGAAAAATTTCATATCCAAATCCTCAGGAAAACAGCTACTATTTGTTTTTTTCACCGTGCTCAGCCGCAGAGGGAGCCGCACGTGCACAATCACAGCGGAATCAAGGCGAACAAAAGTTGGTGCTGTTTCTTTTGTCAGTGGTTCCTCTTTTGAAGATTATGTGTAGCCGTTTCTGCTTTGTGGGATGATACGGGGATGACATAAGATATAATAAAATGAAACTTTGCTAATCCTCGTGGGGAAACCAGGCCGGCGCAGCAGCATATTTAAGAGGAAGTTCCAAAGGAATTTAGCATATAAAAAGAGCAGAGCAAACGGGGGTCATCTAAACACACTAAACTGGCAATTTCAACACCACATTAAAAAATAAAATGTATAGATCACAGCGTTAAAGAATAATTAAGGATTGAGTTTGGGTAAAAACTGCCTTCTGCCCCGTGGTGTTTCTTCTTAGTGATCTTGCTGCATTATATCTGAACAATGAACTTGAATACAATGTTATTTATACTGATATAAAATGATAGACAAAAATAAGAGCTGTAATGAACTGGAAATATCCTTAAAGTTGCAGCATGAAAAGGGTGTATGGACTTAGTTTCGAGCTCATACAGGGCTCAGTTTTGTTTTCAGTGTGCATTGTTCCATGCGTCTGTGGAGAATTGAATGAATGAGGATAGTATTGACTTATAGATAGGTGTTGCTCCGGGGTTTTACAAATTGCAAGTTTAATATGGTGCGCTCATACCAGGAACCTCCTCTCCATCACTAACCATGCCTCTGTTTCCACTTTGCTGCCCCTCCTGTGCTCCTCTCGTCAAAAATACTCACACAGTGTAATATTTGTTTTTACCTTACGTTTTTATATTTTGTCTTTATTTTTTCTCTGTAGCCACTCATCCTCAAACTGCTTCACTCTTGGGCATTGCTTGTGTTTGTGAGTGTTAGGTAATTACAGCAGCACTATAGATCGGTTAATCCCTGAGACTTTGGGTCTCCTCTTGAGGCAAACTGTGCCTACAGCCAAAACGATTTCAACCGGCTGATGTCTGCACTGGAAAACCTAATAACACATATAAACATGGGCAGATTACAAGACAAGGCCCCCCAAGCACAGACATGCAAACGGACCTACCACCTCTCCTACATTGGAGCAAGACACACAGACCTTTTGCTTTTGCTTTGCTGTTGTAGTTTTGTGTTTTGTAGTCGTCGCTCTGTGGCTGTGTATTTTGGGTCTCTTTGAGTTGTTTTGTTTCATTTTGTAATTGTTTTGGTGACACTTTGGGCTTCTGTGCCTGAATGTGGTAGGCCCATTCAGTAATCCATCCATGCATATAAACACCAAAACGGTAGACTAACTCTATCAATTACGCATACTATTAAAAGTTGTACCTATTTTACGGAGCGAGGAAGCGATAACGGCCTTCACATCAATGCTTTCGCTAATGGACTGTCTGTTTGTGTGTGGCTTTGTGTTTTCTGTTACCGGGTCCTCACTATCTTATAAGGGCAACTTTTACTCTGAAATTTGAATTGAATTCATAAAATGATGAGTGGTGGCTTTCTCCTGGTTAGAGCAAATGGGATAATGTTGCCTCAGGGAATTTAGGAAAACACTGCCACTCTGCACACGCGACACACACGCTGGAACCCTTCACTCAATCAGCGTCTGTTCCACTTGATTCCGCTTGAGGCTTTCAAACACACACACACACACACACACTGGTTGTTTTTAAGAAGATGTGTGTTCCAAGGCCATGGTCAGGAGCTGAAGTCTTTCCCACCCTATCCCATACATCCAGCTGTGCATGAGCTGGTGTATGAGCTGTGTGTGTGCCATTACTCAAGGTTAGCATCTTTGTAAAGTATGTCTTACATATGCGTATGCATATATCCATATGTGAACTAATGTATGAGGAGCAATAGCTGCAAACGAGCCCTCCAATTGCTTCCATAATTCAGCTGAAGCCTCCTTTCCTCTCTGTCTGTCTGGAGATTTAACTGCTTCACTGTGTGATTTTGCGGATACATTCATCTGCTCGTGCATTACTACTGCAATGATTGCTTTCATGAGTGCTGCTTGCTCTGTTGTTTGAAGTGGATTTTATGCACCGTACAATGTGTGACATGAACATTGCCACCCCCCAAGGAATAACTTATGACACAGAGAGAATGAGTATACAGTGTATACATATACAGAGCTTCTTTTTCCTGTGTGCTTGCATGTCTCCAAAGAGAGCACGCGCATGCACACGCAAATGGAATAAGGCAAATTAGCGAGAGCAAATGTTTGCTCAAACCCTTGGAACGTACGACAGGCTGGGTCTTTTGCGCACTTAAAAGCCGTACTAGAACAATCTCCCATTCAGGCACGGGATCGCCCTCTGAATTGCTAATCAATTTGACGTTCAGCTTCAAAACAGCTGCATTGAAATGCAATTAACAGGAAAGGTGTTTTTTTCATTCAGAGGCCTGTTCAGGCGCAATTCCTAACCAATGTGTTATTATTCTCAAGGTCAGGCTGAGTTTGGTGTTACAGTCTTGCCCTAATCCTGCAGACAGTGATGAAATAACGACGGACAAGGAAGCCGAGAGGGGAAAGAGAGCGAAGGAGACATTGCGAGGAAGAAGCAGAAGGACGAAATAAGACGGATCAAAAGAGAAAGGATTTAATGAGAGACAGACATGCAGAAATAAAGACTGTGGGACAAAGACGCAGATGAAAAAAAGATGGGATAAAGAGACGAGAGAAAGATAAGGCAAAAAGAAAAAGTCAGCAGCAGAGAGAGCGTGGCTTCCTCTCGAGTGTAATGATATGGTGTTGATTCCTTTCATGGAGGCATTATGCATTAGGAGGGTGATGATAATGAAGCCACAGAGCACACTGAACAACAAGCAGGAAAACTCGTTAGGACGAAAGTGGGTCTCTGTTTCTTGTCAACTTGTGTTTGAAAAGCACGCTTGAAGCGGTAAAACATCGCGGTCACCACAGACGGGCAGGACGTGATCATCCAACCTCTGCTAACAGAGTCAGCTTTAATGAGCAAATGGTTAATGAAGGGCGTCTTAATTGTCCTTCTGAAATTATTTATTACTATCATTTGTTGAGTGTTGCCTACATTTAGTCATATGTAACACAGTTTGTGAACACAGACCAAATTGGATTTGTTAGCAGCTGAATGGTGCAAATCTTTTTGTACTAGGTTTGAAAATGACAAGCAGGAAAGTTGGTTAAAACTGAAACCATAAGTATGTTCAGCAGACGAAACTTTACCGATCCACCGTGCACACGCGATCACAATAACAACAGATAAACACATGTGTACCTACATGTACAGGAATGAAATGGGAATGTAATTTAAAAGTCTACTAAAGTTCTCTGATGAGAACCAAGAGGTTATCCGAAACGTGTTTAATGGAACTGCTGACCGTGTATGTGTTAATGTGTTGATTTATTTGTGTCCACTTGACCGTGAACGTGTGTGTGTGTTTGAGATGGAAAGGGTAAAGAGATAGATACTGTGAGTATTATCTGCATGTGTGGATGGAGAGGACCAGCGTATAGAGTGCATTACAGTGGAAAGAGATTGTCTCTCCTCTTTCCTTTCATCAGATTCGTGGCTGAATAGAAGCACAGATAAGGGATAAGTGAAGCCATTACACACAGGCATCGGTTTCACACATCACTGCTGGACAATGCAGACCATTTTGACTTGTTATAGCAGGAAAAGCACAGTTGTAAACAATAACATTAGTGGTGGCTCTGACACATTTTTTTCTTTACAGTCAAAGTGGACATTTTAAACACATGTGTAACTAATAATATTAAAATGAATGAATTCCATGACACGTAAATGGAATGAAGCATCATTAATGTCGTTAGTTGCACCTGTGCTTTCCCCACCCGCTTCAAATGTTATCAGCCCATTGGATGGGCGTTATCAGTGGACATCAGCCTCATAGATTTGGGTTAGAAGGGGCTTGCTACACGTACTAGTAGTGTCAGATGGCCGTTATTATCTATTTATATGGTTGATAGACAATAATAGTAATTATGATGGTAGCAAAGGAGGAAGTCTGGTGTGAAATCCAAACTAAACACAATGACTTATTTTAAGTTACGTAACGTACGTTAAGTTGAGCTTGTTTGTGTGCCCCACTGGCTAGCTAACGGCTGCTCTGCTCTGCCCTATATGACGGTTACCGCTGATAACACTGTCCCACCCAACAGTGTTGTTGCGGAAGCTTAACGCCCACTCTCTGGTTCCCCCCCAGGCTAGCACTGTTAGCTCGGTCAGCAGTGTTAACAATCTAAAACAGGTTGTTTAGTTTCAATTGACATTAACTTCGCGACGGCCATTCAATAGGCTGCTAACATTCGAAACAGATGCTTTTGCTGTTACGCCGAGTCCAAATTTCTGCTGTGAGAAAGGCCTGTTTGTTTTTGTCAGGTAACATTTTATCTACTTTGATCCATGCTAACTACTAAGGAGAAGTTGGCAGCCATGGTGTAGTGCCTGGGATCACCTCCAGTCAGAAGTATCCCTAATACCCAATATGCATCATGTGTTTTGGGGTGCAAAAAAACTAGGATATTTTGCATACTCCGTTAAACTCTGGTGTTATTTGGGGTTGTATGAGATGCCAATGCTAACCACTCAGCCAACACCCAAGGGAGTTTAGGTGTGAAGCTGTGCCATTGAGCCAGCATGCACAATACATGGTTTTCATATTTTTTTGGCATTTTTTCCTGTGTGTTGCCTGTGTGTATCATAGTGTGCATATTAAAGACTTAATCATCCTGCAAACGGTGTGCCTAGTTCTATGAAAGGATACCATGGTTCAAACACTGAAACTCAACTTGTCATTCCAACATGAAGTTATGTTGTAGGTTTGGTTCCCTGATGAAATGTTTTTTTCCGCATGCATGATTCCACTTGCTTTGGAAAACAGTGTGTCTGCATTGAAATAATGCAGCTATAATAGATTCTCTCATTTGAAATAAATGAACTCGACAAGGAGAGAAAATTAGATTGAGGGAGAAGTCGCAGAGTTAGAACATGGTTTATAGAGCTGAGGAGTTAATGAGATATTTGCCAATTTATGAACCCGATGCCTGCTCTTAGTAAATGTTTTATTTGTCATTGGATCCCCTTTACTTGCTACCAGGGTAGCAACTATTTAAGTCAACCAGCACACAGTCACAGAGCCAACAAGGCTTTGAATACTTTTGAATTGTGGCGTGGTGTGTATTTGTTTAGGTGTGTGTTTCTTTGTCATTTTATCTTTGTTTTTCCATTGCATTGGAGCATTGGAGAATGACTTTGAGCACCGTTAGACGGGTCTCAAAACACAAACTTGTTATCACGTCACGACTAACGAGAGTGTGTCATATTTGCTCAGTCAGAGTGCTGTGTTACAAAACAAAACAATTTGGGTCATCTTTCAGTCCTGTTAGAATAGCCTCAACAGACACACACACACACACACATGGGATTATGCCGCTATACAGGTGTGAAATTTGGTGGCAGGCTGAAAATTGCTATGGAAAGAGTTTCAAATGGGAAAACAGACCTCCAGTGTATTGACTTGCTGTTGTGTCTGCTAGATGTGTTTGTCTGTTTTTTGTAAAAGACCAAATGCTCTTGTTGGTTGTTACCTTATTTGTTATTGTTGGAATAACATCACATCAATCTGTGCTGGAGAGCTGCTTCTTAATCTGCTTTTGTTATCGCAAATTATCTGATTGGTTGCTTGCTGGTGTCACAATAATCGATCTGTGTGTTTGCTAAATGATCTTATTACTTTGTATAGGCTACTTGTGTTTGCTACCATAAGTGACAGAATGAACACTTGGGTGATAAGTTCAGCACCGTGCTGCGGAGCTACATGGGTGGGGACAATGTTCATTAAAGTTCAAACTGTGTCTCTTAGAAATTCTTTAAAGTTGAATGACACGAAAGTCGTAGATTATTTCTCAAGCCTCTTACTTGGGCCTAGCCGGGAAGCCGACATGAAAAAAATACAGCACTTGAATACATTTTTAAAATTTGGAGGGGGGGGGGGGGGGGGGGGGGGAAGAGACACACAAGCGCTGTATTAAGTCTGCCTTATCTTTCAAGCAGAATTTCAATCGTTGAAGCTGTAGAATACTCTGGGAAGTTGAAACAAGATCACCCTAAATAGTTTGAAATTTTGAAAAGCATATTCCAATATACAGTATTTTTAATAAATGTGAGGGAAAGTAGGACAGATGAGAGAAAATGAGATGTGGCAAACCCACAGGGGGGAAGTTGATTCTTTCCAAAAATGACACACGGACCATTTTTGATAAGTGGCTGCTGGTATAGAGCTAAAACTCAATGGATAATATCCTGTATATGTTTGTTTGATATGGAGCCGTGAACATCAGCTAAGAATGTTCATAATGTTTTGCAATAAAAGAAGCAGATATAAAACAAGTTATGGAGGAAAAAAAGGCTGTTTTTTAAAATGTATTTTCCTGCTTCTTTTATTATTCAGAATCACCTCCTTAATCTCTTTTCATTCTACTATTATCTTGTTTCCTTGCATCCACATTCTATTTAGTTTGCCTCTGCTTCTTTTCCATCCCCTAAAAGAGAAGGATGAGGCCAGTAAAAAGTGATGGACAGAAAGAAGCAGGACAGTAAAGGTGATAAGGAGATGGAAGGCAGTAAAATAGTAATCATCAAAGGAAAAGAGTTCAGTAAAGAAGCAGCTCAAGACACAACACGGGTTGCGGGAGGTGTTTTTACATCTTGCAGCGATGTTACATGAGATCAGAGAAAACAGGTGGGAGGAAAAAGGAAAAAGAGGTTAAGTGTTTGGTGTTTTCCACATCCCTGCTTTCCTGCTCTTGGCATGCGTCAATCTTTCTTCTGCGTTCTTATCTGTGCTCCATCTCCTTCAGCCTTTTTTTGACCATGTTATTAGCAGCAGCAGATTATTTATGAAAGCAAGGCAAGAAGACATGGAAAGAACATTAGCAGAAAGCCAGGGTTGTCCTGCAAAAAAACAATATCTTTGAGGGAGCATTGACTGTGTGTGTGTGAGAGATTGTATGTGTTTTTAAAATAGATGTCCTCCTTTTGAGATTTATATAGAACATGACATATGCTGGATATGACACCCTCTGTCTCTCTCTGTCTCTCTGTCTCTCTCTCTCTCTCTCTCTCACTCTCACTCTCACACTCACACTCACTCACTCACTCACTCACTCACTCACTCACTCACTCACTCACTCACTCACTCACTCACTCACTCACTCACTCACTCACACACACTTCTTTTTCATCTATTCAAATGAAAGTGATCGACTATAATAAAACTCTTTGATTGACATGTGAGATTGGGTGTATTAGCATGCGTGTGTCTGGAGAGGGAGGGAGGAAGACGGGGAGAGTGCATTACTTGCAGGGTTTAGCCAATTACCCCCCTAAGCTGGAGGTCAAGGAGGAGAAAGACAGAAAACATTTCTTTCTTTTTTTTTCCTTTTATCCACATTTATTGCCTGCAATGAAAAGTCTCTCTCCGCTTTAGTCCTCTTTACTCTCCTCTCTCAGAATGTTCCCATCCCTCTCCTCCTCCCTCTCCCTCCGCCCTGCTTCCAGTTTCCCTAAGGTCATGTTCAGACCGACGTAAGCACTGTGTAAAATGTATTTTATTTCAGTAAGACCTCTTGCTTAACACAGCGTTCAGTAAAACGGTTGAATCGGAGGCCCATTCCTGATAGATAAGGTAATGTGAATGGTGTAATTCTACTGCTCATTTCGCAAAAGGTGATGAAATAGGTGTTGTTTTGATTAATTTTAGGAGGTTGTAAGTTTCTGTCTCATAGTATTATAAATCACTGTGCAGTGTTTTGTTATCTGATGAGACTCAAAGTGATACCATAGTGTTATGACTGGATAAGATTATTTTTATTTTATTTTTTATATATTACAGTGATGATATGGTTCCAATCTGGGTAATGAATGGATATTGAAAAAAGCACTGAGTCTGTGAGCGCAATGGTGCAGCACGTGGTAGAATAAGGCTCTTCAATTTCCCAACACAGTGCAGCAGTGTTTCTGTTGGCCAACCATGCACATCTGCACAGTCAAAGCTGAACAAAGGTGAATACCGACCCGCGCCAAAACAAGAACCACATGCTTGAATTTTTTAATTCAAGTGAATGACATATAAAGTGAATATTCGCAGAATGGAAGTGTGATATGAACTTCACTTGTACACTCTTTTTTTATTTCTTTTTTTATATATTCTTTGTTCTTCCTCTGCCGTCTATGCCAGCTTCTTTATCTCACCACCCACACTCCTTCTTCTCTGTCCTCCCGCTCTCTGCCCTCGCTGCCCTAGCCGTTAACGTTGCTCCTCCGAGGTAAGGCAGCAGTAAACGGCCTGGGTGCAGCGTCCCCATGTATTTTTAATGGCCACGCCTGTCATGCTGGAATCGCAGTTTGAATTATGCATAGAGGATGAGTGAGAGAAAAGAGAGGGAATGGAGTAAGGGCGGACACAGAAAAGAGAGAGATATGAAACGGAACAAAAGATGATAAAAGACAACAGGGGATAGGAGATCATTGAGGACAAAAACAAAACATGCTGGGAAAGTGAAAATGATGAGAGAGAGAGAGAGAGAGATAGCTAGCTATGTGTATTTTGGAATAATCACAGCTCTGACAGAGGAGAGGAGAGTGCGACCTCTCACCTCCCTCCATCAAGCCCTCATTTAATCTCTCTCCACCTCTGGATCCAACTTCACCTCTACACCCTTCATCCCGTTCTTTCTCTCCAGGGCTCCCTTTCTTCTCTGTCTCACTATTTCATCACCTCTTCCCCTCCCTCTGTTTCTATCTCTCTTTTACATCCCTCGCTACCTCTTGTCTCCCCAAACGTATTACTCCTCTCAGTCCTCAACCCTCCCTCTTTATTTTCTTTGACTCTTTCACCCTTTTTATCTCTCTCCTTCTCTCTCTTTCTCTCTTTCCATCTCCCAAATTGATTGCCTTTTTTGTGTGTAGCTGAAACATAAAGTTTAAAGGAGTAAAAACAGGCAGAGATGGACAAAGTGAAGGACAGATGTGGCAAAGACCTTCGACTATTAATTAGCATCATGGACTATTTACTTTGCCTCCCAAAAACACACACGCATCCTTCTTGGTAATGGACATTGGAGGGTGGCCGACATGCTCACCATGAGATAATGGAGCAGATATGTGACTTGGCTATTCCTCTCATTTATTACTTTCTCTTCCTCTCTTTTTAAAGTAGCTGAAACTTATGTATGGGTGTATATGTCTGTAAATGTTGAGCATCCTTTGTAAAGGGAAGGGTGTAACTGTTCTTTCTCCATGCACAGTGAAGGACTATTTTAGTGAATCCAACAGAAGCCATTCAAGTCCAGTTTGCTTTCTTCTCTCCTCCGTCTGAGGGAAGGTAAGATATGTTGCTGGTAGGTGGTGCATTTAATTGTTCAGTGCAGCCAGTTACAGTGCTATTGTTTTCTGTAGGCTCCCTTCATATTATTTT
Source organism: Cottoperca gobio (assembly GCF_900634415.1). Classification (NCBI taxonomy): domain Eukaryota; kingdom Metazoa; phylum Chordata; class Actinopteri; order Perciformes; family Bovichtidae; genus Cottoperca; species Cottoperca gobio. The sequence goes on from NC_041377.1 coordinate 13,946,997, forward strand.
TAAGACACTATACTATTATATGTTCCAGAGCTGAATCAATAGATGTGTATGAAGGAATAGATCACACCGGAATAAAAAAAGTCAATCAATATCTACCCTCTCCAAGTATGTAGAAAAACCACATTGAGTTAAAACCCATGCTTTGATTGCAGTCTCCTCCTACCTATTGCATTTAATGAAGCTTACCATTTACAAATCCCTAAAATCAGGTTTTCCCAAATAGCTCATTTAGCACAATCCAACAGTTTTGTAGCTAAATTATTGCACTCTGGGTCAAAAGATTACATATTTACCTCATTATTTCTGCTCTGACGATTCATATTTTGTAGAACACAGCGGTATACAGCTACAGCGGATCTTTAGTTTTTGTATTTGGGATGAACCATCCGTTTAATGGAACTGACAGTCTGTTCTTAGTTTTAAAGGCACAATTGGTCATTTTTTGCAGGGAATAGACCTCACTCATAGATGTTACTTTGCCATAGTACAGTGTTTCCCGTAGGTTGACTGCTGTGCTAGTGGATTTTTCCTTCCTCATAGCTCTTTTACTCGTACTTGCTTTAATTCACTGCATCTCCAGACAGAACATGATGATTGATTTTCAGCCTGCAATTTTTTTTCACTGTGTGTGTGCAAAACCCCACCCCAGGAGCAACAGTAAATGACAGCAGGGGAGCAGGGGGTCCCGTTAACCAATATTAGGGGAAATACTGTAGTAAGAAAAGCACAAGTGTAACTGATAACATTAATGATGGCTCTGTTACATTAAGTGTCCCATTCACAGGCGGTGCAGATGTTTTTGATGGTAATTATATTCTATTTTAGTTGCATTCCTTAATGTGCTTTTTTGGGCTATGACTCCTTGACTCATCTACTATTCACTTGATATTCATGTAGAGCACTGCTATATGTCACATAAAATAAAATTTGCCTCCTTTGCTCAGCACATGATGGTTGTTAGCACTTAGTTAATGACCATTGATTGATGCATTGTGGGATAATTTGAGTCTGCCATATGAGGTATAATAGTTCTCAACTAGTTTGCAGTTCATGCACCATCTGCGAAGGCCTGTCTCATGCTATGCGAGCAAAAACAAAGGTTCCGTTATAAATCACAGGCTGTACACACTGTCCTGAGAAGAGGTCTGATCGGACGAATTAAGTGCAAACACCTGTGGGGATGAGCCATAGGGGTTTCAAATTTGTCAGCCAATTAGGGGATGAAGGGAGGTTGAAATACCTTGTTTTTAATTTGGTGTTAAAACTGAACGTTTGTTAAAAAGCTTACAGTGGCGAAACCAGTGTTAAAGATAATCCTAGTAGCAGTATGCAATGCTTTAGAAGCAGCAGGCCATCTTTTAATAATTGTGCTGGTACTGCTACAACTAATGGTACTAGTACAAGCAGTCCTATAAGTAGTTTATTCTTGGAAATCGGCATAGTTTACTTTTGGTCGTCACTGCTGTCTTTCGGTCTAAAGTGAGTCATGGTGAATCCCACACACAGCCTGACTCCACTCCACTTCTGATAGGGCTTTGAGAGCTGAAGATAAATATGATGGGAGACCTTGGTATTTTGGTATAATTTTGTTATTTCTACGCGACGTCCGTGATAATTAGGATGGCATTTAGACGAGCTTTGATGTGTTTCCTCTCGTCTTTCAGGGAGCATGAAGGCAGGAACACACAGACATAAAGTGCTTCCTCTCTAGATGGCTAGTGCTGTGCTTTGGCTTCTCCAAAATGTCCTCAAGGTGTTTCAGTGGAGTCCGTTTTATGGGCCTAGCTGCTGAATGTTTAGCTGGTGATTATCAACAATTTACATGATCTATTATGCAGTGTTTTGACAATACAAAATAGTAAAGGCCCATAAATATGCCTTCTGTCAGCTAAGTCAGTTACCCAATGCAATCTTTACCACATAATCTCTTTCTGTAGGGAAGCGTTGGCATTGTTTTTGTTTTCTAATTTGAATTAACTAAAGACCTTTTTATATCTAAATCAGAGACACGGAACAGACAACTATCCCTGGTGTCAAATATTGATGTGGAGGATCTCACAACAGTGATTGTGAATAAAAAAAAGAATATCGTACCAGGAGGGCTTTTAGTTGCTTCATATAACCGTACGTAATTAATTACAGTTTGAACTATTAGTTTGCACTGGGCTCTGTGTAGAGCAGTGTTTCTCAAACTTTTTCAGACCAAGGACCACTTAACCAATAAAAAACACTCACGGACCACCTAACTCTCCAAATATCCAAAAACAATAGGCCTGCTTACCACTCCAACAATATATTACAAATGACAGCCTAATAATGAGCTTCATGTGACCTTCTCTATATCGCTTGTTCACACATTAAATCAACAATACAAATATAACTACGGATTCTACAAGCATTTTGTTCATATGCGATTTAACTTCAGATAAGAAGACCATCTGTCTCTCCTGCAAACCACCATGTTGTGTAAACAAAGAGGGACTGACCTGAACTATCTCCTGACTTTAGTTTAAATACCGCAGCAGAGGATTCACTCCTCTGAGCAGCACACGGCAGTCTTACAATCTTACGTGTGAGCGTCTGTACATCTTTCTTTTATGTATAACTCTGCTCCTTCTTGCAAGAATATTGATTAAAACTCTTATTTGATTTTGATCCTGACTTCGTGGGTATATTTTTCCAACAACGGTAAAAGCCGATAGATTGTACACATCAAATGAAACGTAGACTACATTTATTACTGAGTTTATTACTGAGTGTCAGAGTGAACTTACCCTCAGCACGATACACAAAATGCACCATATTTAGTACGACGCAAACTTCCGTTGTGGATTTTCAAAAATGAAATACAGTAACACTATGGTTGCAGGTCCAAGTTTAACAGGGATTTAACAAAAAACACCAGTTAATTATTAAATGTAGCATAAATGTACCTTTAGAAAACACAGCAGATTTGCCTCATTCCCGATATCAGTCGACTCGTTCAGTTGCAGTGTGAAAAACTGGCTTTGCCGTAAACGTGTGATCAGCTGATCTTTCACATGTTCAGCCATGGCTGTTATTCGCCGCTGGACAGTGTCATTGGAGAGGGGGACCCTGTTAATTTTGTCACTTGCTTTCTCCTCAAACTAATAAATTAGTTCTGATCTTGGCAGCTGGTTTGACTAAATTCTCACCTATCGAATGAGGTTTACCTGTTTTTGCGATGACAAGGGATACCCTGTATGATGCCTCTGTAGCCTTCACATTTTCCCCCGGTGAAAAAAACTGTGAGGGCGCCTTCATCATTTGTTTCTTGAGTTCATCACGTTTTCTCTCAAAAACACTTAAAGGTTTCCCAATCCCAATCTTTGTGTTTGCTCTCAAAATGTCGCTTGAGCTCGGCGGGTTTCATAGCCTCGTTCGCCAACGACTCGTAACACAAAACACAGTGTGGATTGGGATCCTCTTCATCTCTGGTCCAAAAAAATCCAAAACTTATGTAGTCGCTGTGATATTTTCTTTTCACTTTAGCGCTGGACTTTCCACGTTCAAGCCGAGTTTCACAGCTTTCAGCCGGGCGGCGAACCGCTCTCCTGGGACTCAGTAACGCACACAAAATGACTTGTTGCTGCGGCTGAAGCACTTGAAGCTGCTGAATCACCTGCATCAGGACGATGCACCTTGCCTGTCGCGTCAGATTGTTCAGTTAATTTTCTTTTAACTGACCCTGTCACCTTTAGCCATCGATCCATCTTGTCAGTTGACCGCTCAAATTGACCGCACAGATCATTTATGACGTAAGAACGTAAAATGAACCTACGTAGCTGCGTAGGTTCGTTTTACGATCTAAGATCTACACATAGCTGCGTAACTAGGCTACATTTATGCTACACTCTATACTAGTAATTTTGAAACAGTTTGAGAAACACTTTGAACTTATAATAAATTAATTTCAAACGTGACATTTTACCAATATACTCGCGGACCACTAGGGGTCGCTCGCTCTTTGAGAGACTGGTGTAGAGGAAGGCTGAGGTGGAGAGAGGCAAGTATAAAGAGGAATTGAGATGCAGATCAATGGCTTTTTATATTATGTTATGAAAGAAATGCATAAAACACCAATTTGGAAGGTATTGGTTGGTAAGGTTTGGAAGAGTTTAACAAACTTATCACATCTGTTAACAGCATTTGCATTTAAAGAACACAACTGATCTGCAAATGAACCTGGTGTGAAACGAGTTAAGTTTTCTCCACTGGATTTCCCTCCACAACCTCTGTTATACTAAATATACAAAACACATCCTCCTGCTTCACAACGTTAAAGGAATGACTGAATTGTTAAATATCCCAAATTAATGATCTATTTTAAAGATGATGAAAGCATAAACTGCACTGGCAGAAAAGCAGGGAGGTGGATTTAGACTCGTCATCACCATAGTCAAAGTAGTGGACGAATACCAATTAGTGTGGCTGTCTACTAATATGCAGTTCATGCTATAGAAACTCGAGAAATGCATGTCAGTGTCACATAAAAGATGGATGCCACTACAATCCCACGTGCGCAGCCATGTGATGTTTCTCCAGCAAACTACGCCAGTTAAGTTAATTGTCTGAAACCAAACTATGTCCAATAGTTACTTCCCTACCTCATAGATTTTCCCCAGTCACAAGTCTCCCTCTGGGAATCTGCTAGTAGAGTCTTGAAGTTTGCACACACTTCTTTTAAGCTTTTACTTCAGTGCTTTGAAGTCTAAAATACACATTGCGACGTCACCAACTACTTGGTCATAAATAACAAAATACACTCTGTATACTATTTTGGTTGCATGCCTTTTTGCAAACTTTTTGTTGTTAAGTGGCACAGAGTAACTTTGTGCTGCAGTTGCAGAATGAAGAACATATGATCTCATACCTTTTTCTTTTTTCTCAACATTTTCTATATTGAGCACTATTTGAGTTTTTATTTATTTTGAGCGGTAAGGAGCTATGTTAGCTAACTAATATAGGCATAGAAGAAGACATTTTTATATTTTTGGTGAATTAGTCCTGTTGTGTGATATCTTAATGGAAACGTTATCAAGGGAGACGTGTGAGCTGACTTAGTGTGACAATTCCTGTTTGTCACACTGTTTAACACAGACAAAGTCATCTTCTGCTGCACTGGGATATTTTGTGTCCTACAAAATCGGTAACACTTTCATTGTCCAGGCACATGTCTGTAATGCATCGTAAACATACTTGTATTGCATTATAATTGGCTTATAGCACTGTATAGTTATAAGCACTCATAGATATTCATGCTTTATAACATTAACAATACCACGTTATAAAGCATTTTGTAAAGATTTATAAGGTCAAGTATCAAAATTCTTAATTCTTTACCTTTTTGGGTAACTTTTACTACTATGACAAGTCAAAATTTCTGCCGTGGAAACGGTTAATTATCAGCTCACTGACAATTTGTTTTGCATGTTTCATAGTGTATATAATTCTCATAGTTGTAATACATTATAATCTTTTTTATAATGCATTATAATCACTGTTATATTGCATTATGTAAATACAAGTTACTAAAAGTGAAAATAATTCAATCTAAAATGTCACAGACCAGCAAATATGAAGTATTATGATACTTGACCTAATAATGAATTATAAAATGTGTTGTCATAATGAATATTTATGAGTGCCTAAAACTATAATTACACAATGCTATAAGCAGATTATAACTCATTATACGTTTAAGCAATAGCTCACGACAGGCCGTGGTATATGCTCATTATATCACAGTTAAGGGGCGTGGTTCGGCGCGAAGCGGAGGGTCGACAAACCCCTTAACTGTGATATAATGAGCATATATCACGGTCTGAAGTGAGCTATTGCTTTTATAAAACGGTTACCAAGTGTGGCAATATGAAAGAGAAATACACATTCCAATTTAAATAGTTTTTATTATTAAATAATAATAAAATAGTCCCTCCGTTGCCTTCTGCACAAACCATAATGCTAACAGCTAGCGCGCTAACAGCTAGCACGCTAACAGTTATCGCGGTGTTCTGTTCGTTTTGTTTTTTTCCCATTTGGTCTACCTGCTCTTCACGTAGCTCTGCATGTCGTCTTTTAGGGGCTTTTTTCTCTGGAGATGGGCACTGATCAATCCACTGCTCCAGAGTAGAGAACATTGTATTATACGGATTGTATAAATGGACGGTCCCTTGTATTGGCGTATGCGCGACCGGAACCCGGGACCAGATTGAACTGTAAACACGTCTGTGTTTCAGCCTTTATAGTACGTGTTTGATTATTGTCATTTCACGCTGATATTATTTATAATAAAAGCAACCGAATGAATGGAACTCTGTTCTTATTTGCATAGTAAAGCTTTGTAAGTTTGTTTCTTAACGGACATAATTTAACAGCTGTAACGGTTGTAGCTTTTTCTCAGACGCGGAGGGATACTGACTTGTTGTGAAAAGTAACTACAATTCTACCCGTGATATACGCTCATTATATCACGGCTAAGAACCAATCAGATTGCTTGATTTGACATGTCCGTTTTATAAATGTTCATAAAGCACATGAGCGTCATACAAGGTTGCCTCTGAGGCAAAAGTATTCGTAAAAAACTTCTACAATGTTAAATGCATTCTTCTTTTAATTGCAGCATAGCAGATGTAATGATACATTTATCATGAGTCCAAATGAAAATGTTGAAAAGTTGTAGCTGGAGAAATAGATCTGATTTATTGAGTGTTTTGTTTAACCAGTTCTAATGTAATGTACATAATTTAGTTGAACGGGTAATTGCCTAATCCTCTGCAAACCGATGACATAGCTTCTTCTGAAGGTCTGTCAGTGAACCAAAGCCTGTGTATCATAATACCTGTTGGCGAGGCGATTGAGAAAGCCCTTGGGGGTGCTTGCTACTGCTTAACTCTATAAAAAAAGCAGCTTCGCAACAAAATACATAAAAAAAATACATAAAACTCTCTGAGCGTGTTTTGCTTGTCGTCTCAGAGGGGATTTAACCACTAAGAAAAGACAAGTCTTTCCCTTACTCTCTGAGCTCCGTCCAACTGGAGCTGGACCCCTGCCAAGTTTTATGCATGGAAAAAATAAGTCACACACACACTGGGATGCACGCTCGGGCAGGGAGACACGCTATACAGACACATTCACACTATTGCTGCTTTGTTGTGGTTCGGAGATGACTTGGAGAGAATTGTGAAACCTGTTGTTCCCGCTCTAGAATCTTCACCAGGCTTATTGTGTGATGGTTCATCCTGTAATCTAAACCAAAATGTCCTGACTGTCATTTCTGTTTTGTGTCAGGAGTACTGCAGTTGGAGACAATGCTGTGCTATGATAAAATCTCATCTTGCTGCCTGAAATTCAAAACATATGCTGTACTCTTTATTGGTTTTCTGTCATCCGCTATATTACAAACTTGAGCTCAGGACGGAAGTAACTAAAACTTTTAGGGACTTAAGAAAAGATGAACACTTCTTGCTCAGGAGCCGAACATTCGATGTTAAATGTCCAGCGATATCTTACTAGATACATCTAAACCTACTGTTCTGTGAGAAAGTTGCGGCAACATGCTCTGGAATCAGCACATAAGGAAAACACAATTTAATGAATAGTTGACGCTTATAATAAAACCTGAGGGAAAGATGTGGTTATGTTTTTTATAACAACATAATGGCAGTTATATTTTGGTGCGTTTCCATTTTCTGCCTTCGCACGAATGTGCTGCTGCCTTAAACACCGTCAACTAAACATGATTTATTTTGAGGGTGAAAACCAATTTATGTTGGTAGCATGCCTAAATGTTTAAATAACAGGTTTGAAATTGCAACAAATAGACACATCCACTCAAATTGAACTCAATTTCAAGAAGCTACAGGCATAATCTAAGAATAATCAATTCTGGTTTGGGGATTTCAAGGTACTGCTCTGTCAGTTTAAGACTACTCTTTGAAACTGAGTGGGTGAAAACAAAATGAAAGCTTGTCTTCAAAAGACACAGGCACATGCTCTGAACTCTTGTGTGTCCAATTTGGGGCAGCTCAGTCGGCTAGCTAAAGGGGAATGTTGGTTGAATTTGTATTAACCATTTGATCAGCTGTACAGGTGTAATTATGATTATGGAATACCTCTGTAGCTAGAAGGGCCTGTTGTCACCAATATGCAACATGCGTCACATGGAGGTCATGTAGGTCGCAAGAAATATTACCAGGCTGCTTGTTCTACTTTGGTATAATCTCCTAATGTTACCTGCAGTAGGTCTTGGCGATATAGCTGAAAAATGTATCACGATAAAATGTTTAATTTCAATCAATAATTATTGCTTATTTTAAATGACCTATTTTGATCAATTACCAGGAAAAAAAGTTGAAATGTAAGATATGGCCAGAATGTTTGTTTAAAACATAAAATAAAAGATCTAACATTAACAACAGATGTGGAGAGGTTACAGTGGTGAAGTTATGTCAAAGACTTCTATGCATTGTGTTGCTGAGATATCTACTAAAGTGAACGTGCTAACCAATTAGCCCCGGCACGTCTTCTGTTGTAATACCACTTTTCCCTCAAGAGGCGATAGTTAGTCACTGTAGCTCCAGTCTGCCCTATTGGATTTAAGCCAAAGTGTCAGAAGCACGAAAATGACTCAGACCTGGTCTTGTTCTTCCTGCTGCCGGGAGGCTGCTTCACTGGGAGGAGAGTGTGCAGCGGCTCTGGGAGACGGACCCCCAGTTAGCAGTTAGCTCAGCCAGACCAAACTGCAGCACATGGAGTCTGATCCCTGGGGACCGCCTGACTCTTCCCCCAGATCAGCAAACTTTCTGTTGCTGCTGTTACACAGTTTAGACCCAGTGTTCCACCAGTTGCTGAGTGCCGACAGCCCTCCTCCCGGCGTGGTGGTCTCCTGGCTGCCGGGGGAATGAGACAAAGGTGCAGGTCGTTCTCTCATTTTTGCCACTTCGATCAAAGCGTAAACGGACTGTACAGCCGCTGGTTCTTAGCACAAACACACAGATGGCCAATGTGAACTATAGGCTATAACTAGTTTCTTATTGTTGAAGTGTCTATCACAATTCATATCGCATATTCTTTACATGAGAGCCACATTGATAGGACAAAGTCAATAGGAGAGCCACTTTCTTTTCCAGTCATAAAAAGCACATCTGTTTATTAATCTGTGATCCCACTCGGAACATACAATATGCAATGTAGTCAACCAATGCATTCATTAAAAGCAGGATTACCTTAATAATAATAACAATAATTACTTAATTACCTTAAAACAATATTTCTGCTGAAGCCAACAGTCTTTCACAATTTCTGAGACTGAGAAGGTTTTTTTTGCCCGAGCCAAAATCCACGCGATCTCAAAAGATGCCTCAGTTAATCGTTCAGCTGAATTAGTTGTCGTGTGTTTGAGCCTTTGTTGTCCAGAAAGAGAAGAAGAAGTCTGCTCTATTTTAGTTTCGTTGAATTTTGGATGCGTCGTTTGCCAAATGCCGCTCCAAATGACTTCTCTTGAAACCAGAGCGGGTTTGTTTGCATATTAAGCACAAAGGGTTCGACTCGTGGAGGACAAATACAAATGCCTCTGTCCACTTTTCTTGATGCTCGTCTTGTGTGGCTCGTACCTTTTTTAAAACATTTTTAATAAAATAAAAATATGGGTATCCTCCCATTTAAATGCTCCAATTTAGTGATATAATTTTTTTTTTTAGCAAATGTCCATATTCATAAGCATGCTTATAACATATTTTTAATGACTGTAAGTTTATTTTTTTCTATATTTAGACCACCACGTATCTACCTGTCCAAGAGCACATTCATCATTGTAGTGCTGGATAGGCGGCCAAAATGAGTCAGTGTTCCGCTGAGCAAGTTTAAATATCTTGTTTCTAGTCTATATTTGCATCTTTTATCTTTTATCAATTATTATTTATAGGCTAATAGAGCAGACACTTTCAGTGTTTTAATGTTTTTGTGACCTCTGTATTGACTGCATAATCATATCTATCACCCCTTTATTTAGCCTACTGCCATGCGAGCCACCAATTAAAGCTTGGCGAGCCACGCAATGAGCAACACTGAATCTAGTGTTGTGGCCGTGCTATGACTGTCAACAGGTAAATCCTTTGTTGAACTGGAAGTCCTTCCCTATGTCACAGTACCTTGAAGCAGAAATATAGTTTAGCTTTAACTGTCCTGCCAAGCTGTACATCTTATTGTCTCCTTGTAGTGGACAAATCTCTTCACTCCTATAGAGTAATTTACGGATGGTTGTTCCAGCCTGTTTTAACCCTGTCTGTGCATGTGATGTGCATCTGTATGTATATTGTGCTACTAATGGACTAAGCCCATTAAGTAAAGTTTGTTGTAAACAACATGGCGTTGTTGTGAAGTGTTCTTTGAATGATGCCTGCTATTAGCACAGAAGGACACCAAGAGAAAGCGTATGGGGATATTGTCTCATAGGTACCACACAGACAAAGGAAGAGGAGGAATGCATTATATACTTAAAAGTACGTTTTTCATGTATTTACAATAACACTCTCATAATGGATCCTCTTAAGATCAGATGCAGACTTATCCACCAAGTAGTCCTATTCCATAAGTATAATTTATTTATAGTTTTAAAGCACACATTTCTCAAACCCAACCTGAACCTAAGCTACAGTTGGCAGTGGGTGAAGACCAGAGAGATAAAAGGAGAGTGAGTATTGAGCTTGACTCTGTCATATGTCCAGAACACCGACTGTAAACGTATACAATGCAGTGTTGCTTCGTGTCTGCTGGATGTAAAAATAGGCAATAGTCATAACAGCCATACCTTTATGTATTTGTTTAGGGCCCTGCCTCACAAACAAAATAAAAAGGTAAAATGTTCAAAAATCTGTTTTGTGTGTGTGTGTGCGTGTGTGTGTGTGTCAGTTGGAGGTGCCATTATGGAAAATGAAAATGAAAATGAGATTTACACTGCTGCAATTCACTGTGCACACACATACAAAGGGATCCCTCAGTAATCACCCCCCCCCTCCCCCTCTGTGCAGGCAGTAGTGGTAATGTATTCATAACTAACCTAGTGACATGTATTTCTATTGTGCACACAGACGCACACACATCAACAATACACAAACAGTCCAAACTCACTTGTGTATTTTGCACCTACAGCACAGTGTGATGAACACAGAATGATTAATTCTTGTTTCTTTTTTCTCTACTCAACGTCTCAAAGCACAAACGTCTCAGTAAAAAACTACTTTTACTTTTACAAAGCATGTTTTCTCCGCTGTGTGTGTGTTTGTTTCTGTGTGCTTTTCTGTTTTTGTGTATGATCGTGTGTGTGTTCTATATCTCTCACCTGGTGTCTGTATTTCTCCATGGGGTGCTGTTGGGCCTGTTTGACTGTGTGAGAGTGATGCCTCTGCAATATTGCAAAGCATATGACGTGTGTGTGTGTGTGTGTGTGTGTGTGTGTGTGTGCGTCAAGGGTCTGGTCAGGAGGCCTGAGGGATACTGATTCATTTAGAAGGCTATTGGCGATAACCAACTGCCTTGAGGTATGACTCTCTGGGTGGAACACAAACACACACACTAATTCAGTTTGCAGCCATATACAGCAACATATATGCTTATATACACACATTTGTGAAACAATGAGGCAGAGTGAACCACTGACAGAAATGGACACACACACGCACTCCTTTTTAGTGAGACATGCTGAACAACACAGGCAAAGAGAAAAGTAACTTAAAGTTAAGGTCTGTGTGTGTTTGATTTTCTCTATCATTCATCCGACCGACTTCACACTTGGCGGGTATATTGCTAAGGACCCAAGGACCTGCAGTGTCGAGCCCAAGTTCTTGAGATCTGCAGGAGTAGTGCGTTATGTACGTGCTTTGTAATGTATTGAGAGGGCCCTCGTATTAACTTGAACACCCCTGAACGGCATGCTGGGTAAAACTCGCTCTCCATCACTCGCTACAGTATATTCCCGAAACCAGAGATCTACAGGACATTAGTAATTTTCTCGACAACCATTCATGAGAGCCACATCACACTTGGCGGATGTATAGCTCAGGACCCAAGGAAGGTGCTAGGACTGGATTTCTGCTTGTCATCCAAACAACTTCACAATCGGCCTGTTCCGAACAGGCACGTTTCAAGCAGGCACTGCACTAGTACTGCACACACTAAGAAAAGGGGGGCAAGATGTGTCAAGTTGAGCTCTTGTCATGTTTCTGCCGCTTTAGCAGGTTTTTGGCAGGCAGACATTGCAAGTGTTGAGAGTGTGTGTGTGTTTGATAGTGTGTGCATGGAATTGTGTGGTATCGCAGCGGGTACAAGGAGTTGCTATAACCAATATAAATCATTGCACTAGTTCACATTAGCTGCCACCTCAGCCTCACCTCTGCTGGGAAGTTTGCATATTTATATAAAAAGAGAGAATATAAAACGAGCACTTATAGCTCTGTCAATTCAGTTTCAGTTAATTTAAGGGTCAATCCAGTTCAATTAAACCCATTACGGTACCTACAATTTAAATTCAGGATGGTTGGCTCTTTAGTTTTGCTTCCTCAAATCATCAGAAGCAGATTAGAAACCAAATATATGAAGCAGTTAAAAAAAGAGGACAATTCACAGCATGTTAAGATGAGCCAAGTAAAACTTGTGCAAAACTTAGCAGGAAATAAAGCCTAAACATTTGTATTAATGTGTGTAACATTAGAAGTTTTCACCAAGCATTTAACTGCATGCTTTTTTCTACAATTTTAACCTGTTTTACCTATTTTAATGTGATTTAATTCCTTAATTTTAATAAAAGATTAACACAAAAAGAATAAGCCTTGCATAAAGGCCATGTGGCTCTTAAATCCCCTAATGTAATAAGCAATGGAAAGTCTTTTAGACATGTTGATAGAGAAAGGTGAGCCATCAGACGATACAGAGCCGCAGTATGCTGTCACAACATCATACATTGAAGGTGACCGGATGGCCTAAACTTTTTATAGTTCAGGGGAACTGGAATGTCAACGTGCTCATTGCATGAAATGTGTCTTACTGAAAGACGCTTTGACAGGATTTACAGCTTTACAGGACGGACACATTGACCAAACCCATGCTAATCTATGACCTCAGATTCAGGACTGTCAATCCAACCACCTAACTGGCCTGCCAAGTTGTCTAAAATACATAAAGGAATAAAGAAACTGTTCTCAAGGATGCTTGCATATTTTTAGATTTGGCTTCACATCTGTCACTGTTTTGGCTGTGAAGACTGTGCTAAAAGGTTTTATTGTGGATACTTATCATAATCAACACAGAGATTGTACATTAATGCTACACTTGTTTTGATTTTAAGTCATTATTTTGAATTATGTTGTTTTTTAAATTAGTAATTTTCTCAGAGTGAAATAAATAAATAAATAAAATATATATATATATATATAATATATATATATATATATATATATATATATATATATTTCTTTCAATTTTCCTATTCTTATGCCATCTACACAGGTAGGTGTATGGGTTCTTGCGTAGATGGAGCTTCCGGTTGTAGTTATGGATGGTTGTCGTTCTATGGATGTCTGTTGGTATGTTGATGTTCCGGTTGAGTAGTGGGTTCGGCTGTAGGTTGATCACTGTCCGGTTTGGTTGTTCACTGTTATATTCGGGTTGCTCACTGGTAAGAACTGTTTGCTTGTCTGTACCTGTGTCCTGTCACCCATTTCCTGTCACCTGTGCACCCTTATATAGTGACAGCCTAGTGCATTTTATCACCGCCACCAAGTGTCCACAATAATATTGCAGGGCTTAAACCAAATAATAATAAATGCCAACATTAATGCTAAACGGCTTCTAAAGGAGTCAAGTGGCTTTTGGTCTCTTTTGCACGGAACAAGAGAACAGCGACAGCAGCCCTGCTTTTTTTTTTTTTTTTTTTTTCCTATCCTCTCCTTTTCTCCGCTATGTCTGACTGACTGACTGACTGACCGGAGCCCCGCCCTTAGCGAAGCAGAGGAGTGAATGCGAACACGCAAAATAACGCAGTAAACACGGAAACGTGCACATAAACATGATGCATATAATTTAATAAGCACCTGTTCAATGTGAAAACTGAGTTCTGAATATAAAAACCCCCCAAAAGAAATTACACTTTTGGGGGTTTTTTATATATTTTTTAAGAGCAGTGCATACATTTTGAATTGTTAAGTTGCCTTTTCTTAATTAACATCTTCAGCAACATAAACATTTAATATCTGCCGCATCCTGCTGCTGCCGCCTCCTCCACCACATGCATTTCTAATTTGGTCCACCTTTCTTCTTTTTCTTTTCTTTTTCTTTTTTGCCCCTATTGCTCATTTTCTGCCTTTCCTCCTCTGTTCTTGTCCACTCTCCTTTCCTCTCCTTTCCTCTCCACTCCGTCATGTTCAGGGACATTAATGTAATGAAATATATAGTCTGGGTTAAAATATGGATGTCGTTTTCTATTCCATCTTCTGATTCCTGTATGGCAGTAATTATGGCTATTTAATTGGGCCTATGGAGGCTCTCTCTCTCTCTCTCTCTCTCTCTCTCTCTCTCTCTCTCTCTGTGTGTGTGTGTGTGTGTGTGTGTGTGAACGACTAACAGTGTGTTTCTGCTCATGTATGTAGAAGAGGTGGTGTGTGACTTGAGCTGAATACAAAGCAAATCCTCCTCACAACCACAGAGAGGGTTTTGTTTTTAAAATCAAAAAGTGTCTTACATTAACATATGTATACTGAGTATGAGATCCAATGAGCAATAAGTAGCAGACTGTACTATGAGCTCTTACTAATTGTCCGGTATACTTGATGAATCCAATAGTAGAGTGTTATAGTTTAATGACGAGGATGAAACATGGACATTTAACGTGCCTTTTTGGCAAATTTTTCCCCGACTTCAGGGAGGTCATTAATTGTCACAGACTGTAACATTAGGTTTCCCTAATAGCAGGGGCGTTGCTCAAATGTTATCCACTAGACAACTATTTCTAGATAGCTGGGTGGAGGAATGAATGGAGGGGTTGTTGGATGAAGAAACATGGCACATGTAGGAAGGAAGAAGGATTCATCAGTCACTCCCAAGTACAGTTAACCTCATGAAAAGACACGCTACAATCACGCTCTCCTTACTGGTTCATTCAGTCACTGGTGTGCAGTTTCACTTCTAAAGGCGCAGACACGCATTGATATTTTTGCTCTCATTTGGGCATGACGACTGATTGGACAAAGTTGGGCCCAGTCTGTTTCAGTCTGTTCTATTTGGGAAATAAAATCAAACAGTGTGTCAGTGTAAGAAATCTAATCGTCTGCTTTTGGATCTAGTCGCTGTCTGCATCGGGGGTTTTCAAAGTCTGGCACTGTGGCTCTGTCTGAAATTACCCCCCCCTCCCTGTATCAGAACTGAAAGGTTTTATTAAAGTGAAGGGGGAGAAATGAGGACAGCTTAAACCACATACTTGACATTTCAGCTTGGAACAACACAAAAAAGTAATTGTTAAATTGAGCTGATGTGTGGGTGGTTTGGTAAGGGAAGAGCTTGTTCTAGTAGAGCTCGGACGCACGCACACAATCCTGCACACACTCTCACATTTAAACTCTCTCCCAGACGGTAGTATTCGTTGCCCATCGGCCACCATAAAGCCAAAGGGCTGGTACCAAAACCAACCGTCTGTAACACTAGTCTGGAGAGAAGGTCACTCTCTACAGTCTCATACACACCACATTGGTATGTGAGAAGGTCTCTCGGCGCCTACAGCTTTTAATTCTTTCCTCCTGTCATGCCTGACTGGCACCACCGAGGCCAGCACACAAACAGAAAACACAGACCCAGACACTAGCATCCAGTACACGCATGCATGCACGCACGCACGCACGCACACCCACGCCTCAAACACCCTTACTTATCAGCCCTCAATAATTTGGGTGATAGTTATATAGTCCAATACATGAACAAGGTTACGACAGGAGTGCAAGTACAACTGGCAGGCATCTACACACACACACACACACACACACACACACACACACACACACACACACACACACACACACACACACACACACACACACACACACACAGAATTTGACATTGGTCCGCAATATTGCCGTTTTCTCTCTTACAGATTTGAACACACACATGCCCTCTTCACTAACTCCTCAGTTAGTGTGGCAGCCTACACCCTTCAGGCAATTTAGTTCTATCCCAGTGTCTTTGTTCTATATTTATTGTCGCCACAGACATTGTAGTCAAGCTTTAGAGGGGAAAAGTAGATTGAGCGATACACTTCAAATTCTGTCTCTATTAGAAACCATCTGAGACTGATATGAGCCAGAAGGGAAGCATAGCCATCTCAGTCTTTGTATTTCTAGTCCAATCATCTAAAACCATGTTAAAAATAAAACCTACAAATTGATTATAATTGATGATTTGTCTAACCTGAAGAGTTCCTGCTCTTGAACATTTTTTATGCAGTTTTAAGCCTGATTTATTACAACTTTTTCTTATTTCTGTAGTTTTGGCCATCATTTCTGTCAGTTATTATGACATTGTTCTTGTAATTGCGGTTGAGGTCATTTTCACGCACAATTAGGCAACATCAACACTTTTTTATATCTTTATCCCTATTTCCACTTTCTTCATATTTGTGTTGCTGGCTTTGTTCTCACACTGTGCTGTAATTCACTCGCATCCCTTTCTCCTTTCTTCACATCGTTCTCCTCTTCTCCCTGTTTATCTCTTTAGCCTGTCTTGCCCTCTACTATCTCTCTGTCTTATGTCCTTATGACAGAAGATGACTGGTTGTCCTCTTGTCAGAGCTGAAGCTGTGTTTATCTGAGCCTGTTAGGCTGTGAATGCCAGCATCACCCAGAGCAGATGAGCCTTGAAATTAATTTTGGAAGAACAAGAAATAAAAATTGTTTTCCTTTTCTCCTGACATCATCTGCCTTCAGCTGCTCCCGCAAAGGTTTTTTCCATTCAGTGCGTGTGTGAAGTGACGGCTTTTTGTGTTCCCTCCTTTTGTCATAAAACACTTTGAAAGTTTTGAGTCTTTTGGTTTTCACTCGTTGTCTCATGTGAGGCAGTTGTTTTTATCAAATCTTTTGAAAAGAATCAAACATGATTATGTATCGTGAATATGTACTGTATTGTGTTATATACGGTTACGGTAATATAAAAGTAATTATATTAATTTATAGTTTACTTTGAGTTAAAGTTAGCTGTAAGCTAATGTTCCTGGAGGTGCCATTAACTTTGATTATGATGCGTTCAGGTTCTACTCGGTAAAATAATTGGGCGAAGTTAAAATATTACGTTATCATGTGTTTTTTTTTTAAGATGTTTTTTTTTTACAGCAGTATAACATAGATGGTGGAGAGGAAAGTGTGATCTGTTTGACTTACTAATACTTGCTCTAAGCAGCATATAATAAAAGTACTAATGGCAAAAATTATTTTCATTAAAGCAAATATTGAAATACAAATACAATCATTTATTTCCTGATCATCTATATCTGTATGTATCTGCATAAAAACACAAAATTATAATGAAGTAAAAGGATAACGTTTAAAACTTTACGGTTTAGACCAGGGGTGTCAAACTCATTTTAGTTCAGGGGCCACATACAGCACAATTTAATCTCAAGTGTGCCGGACCAATAAGATCACAGCATAACCTATAAATAATGACAACGATGTTTCCCTTCGTTTTAGTGCAAGAAAAGTACAAGTACATTCTGAAATATGCTCAAATTTGATCTTTTTACAAAACATTATGAACAACCTGAAATATCTTAAGAAAAAAAGGTGCAATTTCAACAATATTGTGCCTCAGTTTATCATTTACACATGTGTGTTACAACTTACAACTTAGGTCAAATGAACTACCAGAAAAGGAGTTTGTCATAGTTGAATGTGCTCATGCTTTGAGTTACCAGCACTGCATTCTGCTCCCAGGCTGTATACATGTATCCACACCTAAAACATGACCTTTTTTTAAAATGTCACATCAGAAAATATGTAGGATTTATACATCAGCTCTAATATCACAATAGTGTATTATTATAACAGTTGGCAGGACAAGATCTTTGTGTTTATATTTACATTCATATACTTGTGTGTGGGGATTGTTCTTTATTTCATTGCTAGGCACGCACAGGCGCTAGAGGACTAGAGATGCTTTATTTTGAAGATAACACACTTCACTTTACCCGCTTCAGAAAAGGGATGCTTCAAAGTTCATGATGGCAAGTGGAAGAAAGCAGACAATTATTTTTCGTTATTGCCAGGTTGTGAGGCGTGCGCGTGTGTGCGCGTGCGTGTGTGTGCATATTTTCACACCCACTGCCGGGTTAAAAGTAAAGCTGTTCATTTCACAGGGTTCACATGTTTCAACCTCTACACTGCTAATCACCTGCAGAGAGGGAGAGCCAGAAAATGAGATGGAGAAAGTAGTAGGAGGAAGAGGGGTTTAAAGAGCGATGGAAAGCGAAAATAAAACGTTGCGAGAGCTTTAAGGATGCACCCTTAGGTGGACAACCAGAGGTAAAAGCAGATGGAGAAAGTGTGGGTGAGGAAAGGATGGTAAAAGATGTATTTGCATGAGGAGGGCTTTAGGATGTCAAGCAGGGGGGAATGATGGAGGTAAGACAACTAAACTGATCAACAAGAAATGGGGAGAGCAATTAAAGCTGAGGGAAAAGAAGAAGCAATGAGGGAGCTGGAATTGAAAGCTGTGAAGGAGGGAATTTGAGAGAGAGAGATGCAGGGGAATAAACCTTAGCTGTCAAGATCTCATCAGAAGAAAGTACAGCCTCAGGGCATCACCACCTCCTACTAGTAACACTGGATTAATCACTAGGGCACACACACACACGCACGCACACACACGCACACACACGCACACACACAATCCATGTGAAGTGGATAGCTTTATCTACCAGCACATTAAATGGGATCTGTAGGCTTATTGAATGGATGTAGCCTGTGTGTGTTGTGTGTGTTGTGTGTGTGTGTGTTGTGTGTGTTGTGTGTGCGTGCGTTTCATTTGACCTTGCTCGCCTCGTTTCTTGGATTCAGATTCATTGTCTTTATGATTTATTCTTTGATCAGATACTTCCTTTGACAATTCCAGAATCTTGTTCAGCTTTAAACATGATTAATAATTTGAAGACTTTGGCTTATTTAGTATACATTTTGAAGAGGTTTTTGTAGGAAAAAACAAACATGTGTGTGTGTGTATATATATATATATATATATATATATATATATTTCTATTTCAAAGCATATCAAAACATTGTCATTTTGGCTTGAGTACAGACACCTGGGTAAAGTCTTGGCACTAGCATAAAAAATGTAAATGATACCCAGCCTACACTTGACAGTTGTGGATTTGCGTGTCTCTGATGTATGTGAGAAAGACTTTGTTTACTTCTATTTTGTGGCATTTGTAAAATACTTAAGGTTCAAGTATTTCTTTCTTTCTTTCTTTCTTTCTGTCACTAAAGCTGCATGTGTGCCCGTAGGGGATAGCAAACTAGCCGAAAAACACAAAACACTGCTCGTCACTGCATATAAATGAGTGTGTACCTGTGTTGTTTGTTTCCTGACACACCACACCAGTCGGTACAGATAAAGATTTATCTAACACTGTGCAAACACGGAGGGGTAAAGGGAAGCGGTCAGCCAGAAAAAGAAAAGGAGATGCTGTCCCACAAGGCAAGAAAATGAATTGTGATATTTCAGAGCAGACGATCACTTGCTGAGGACCGGTGTGTGGAGGCTGGAGTTATTATTTTCCTGACAATAGTGTCCTTTGGTTTGCGCTGTCGATCCAAAATTAATTTCTGCAGGAGGTATACTTGTAGCTTATTCTTACTGATGTCCTCCTCACATCTCTTGCTCACCTCTATAACTTCTTTTCATCTTTGCTCTCCAAACACCATCTCTTTCTCCTCGGTGTGTGTGTGTGTGTGTGTGTGTGTGTGTGTGTGTGTGTGTGTGTGTGTGTGTGTGTGTGTGTGTGAGTGTGTGTGTGTGTGTGTGTGTGCATTACTGAGTTCCGCCTCTATTGAAACAATCCAAAGTCTGTTGTGGTCCAAGCTGAAAGAGAGCCTCTATATCTTTGATTTTCCTCACAACTGCTTGCCTTTAATTGGCTTGGCGACATCCCTTTGAGTGTGTGCGCGTACAAGTGTGTAAATTAAGAATTAGTTATTTATGCGCCATTTTCCACAGCCTAAGAATAAAGTGAAAGGTTTAAGCAAGCCTGTCTAAGTGCATTTGGTCCTCCTGAGGAGATCTAGGTGTGGGTGCATGGTAGCTTTGTGTATGTGGGTGTGTGTGACGGACAGGACAGATTCTGACGGTAAATCCGTGTGTGTGTTTTGAAAAAAGCAATCTGTCAACTGTCAGCCTGTTTTTTCCTGGAAGTTAAGTGACTTTTTTGGAGTAATGTTGTCTCTCTTAATAGAAATGATTCCTGTCCATCACTAACGTGGGTGTCTACCCACCCTCTTAAAAATATTTGTTATATTCTCCTGCATATTTTGCATATGTTTCTGTTAACACATTCTGCCATCCTGCCTGTCAAATATACCTGCTTTGTTTTTAACTTTTCAATAAGTTGCTGACTGTTTAGAATTGAGAGTACTTATTTGTTTTAGAGTTTCTTGTTTATATTCTCTATGCATGTCCACCTGAATTGCCTTTTATGCCCTCATGTCACAACTTTATTTGCTTCTCTTTCACATTTGCTTTGCTTGTCATAAACCAGCAGTATCCTACACCTGAAATTGGTGTGTCCTCACAGGAAACACAAGGTTTATTAAAAAACAAAAAGCCCTTCACGTGGATTTAATCACTGACAATAGAAAGGATCCAGTAAACATCATAGCAATGCATATAGGAACTACAGTTTCTGTAAGCTAAACGTAACTATGCATTGTCTAAATTTGTCATTGCTGTATACAGCCACTAAGTCATTAAAGAACAATAGGAGAAAGCACCTGAAATGTGGTGTTGAAATGAAATAAATGGATTTTAGCACTGTTTATGGCTTATTTCAGTTTGATGGATAGTTTATTAAATGTGATGGATGGATGGGAGACAAGAATGTTACTCAATTGGTAGATCACCATTAAAACCGCTGGAACATTTTCACCTCATCATCCATAATCTGCAGTCATCGCTCAATCTCTTCTTTGTTTGATTTAACGAACAACATGAACTGTTGCCAGTGTTGATTTCTTCCCGTACATTTTAGCACAGTCTGTACTTTTGTCTCTGGTCTGAATTTTACCATCATAATTATTTTCACCATCATCTCTTTTACCACGGACAAACGTTTTACGGTCGGCTACTAAGGACTTCCTATCAAGCCGATTAAATGCATATTTTGGATTTGCAAGACAGCGGAATATGAACACCAGGAATGACCAAAATTGGCTAAATATTGCTTGGCTAAGATGATCAAAATGGTTGATTGAAATAGATGTTTCAGGACTGGCCTCTGCTTCTTCCTCTTTTTGTTTATTTGCAAATCTGCTATCGACGTATAAGTCATTTGGGTTACAATTGAGTTTGTCACAGCACCGCAAACACGCACACACACCTTTTATATCAGCAATCGCTGGTTGATGGTCTGACGGTGAACATATCGTCCAACCCTACCTGGATCACACTGCAGGCGTGTTGCACCTGTGCTATTGTATGAGGAGGGTAAAAGCACAGTAGTATTTAGTATTTGAATAATGGGGTGACCTTGAATTATGTCGTCTATCGTAATTAGATCAGTGTCTACAAAAATGCTCAACAAACTTGGTGTGATAGGGGCCTTAGCTTTTAGCTGTTCATTACCACGCCATCTCGTCTCTTTTGATCTCTACTTAATGAGTCATAACCAAACTGTGAAATTGTGAAAGGATCGCTTTTTTCCCTGTTTTGTTTAGAATTATTGGATCTAGATCTCTAGGCACAGTTTTTATTCAGGATTTTAATCTTTAAACTCGCCAACAGGATTTCCTGGCAGTTTTTAATATTGACCTTTTCATATTATGCAAATGTTTGAGACATACCTCCAAACAAACCCTGAAGTAGCAGGTTGGGATTACCGAAAGCTCCTTATCTATCAGTGCATTCCCCAGAAGAATCGGTGTGCCCAGGTAAAAAAACGTAGACAATATGGATCTGTCTGTCTCTATATGCATGTGTGAAATATATTGGCCAGTGTGTGTACGGACACCTGGGTCTACGTGTCCTGGATTTTCTATGCGAACATGTCGATCGTTGAATGAATACTGGAGACTTTTAGCTTGGCTGTATATGTAAATGATACAAAGAGTAGTGAGCAGGTGTGCAGGAGATCCAAAAAGCTTCACGGTTTGCGTGCGTGCGTGTGTGTGGAGGCCACCCAATTAGCTAGGGCCTATATCCGATCTGGGACTGGGTCTCTGCGTTAAGAGCACCTATCAAGTAACATATAGATACAAAAAAAAAGACATCCCATCCCCCTGCCACTCACACACACTCACACAGACACACACATAGCCATCTTGCAGCTGAGCTACCTGGTGAAGGGGCTTGGCTAATTGAACGTAGCTCATTGATTTTCTGGTTATCTGAGATGGGAAGTGCTTGGAAATCTATAGCGACTGGCCAGGGTGTGTGTTTGTGTCTGTGTGTTTCTAAAGATTGATTTCAACTCCTGTTTATTTGCAAGTTAGAAAGACAGCAGAATCTTGGTGTTCGTCTGCACCTTAACAGCTCTTGTCATTCATTTATCCCGGAGATATCACTGAGGGCAGATTCTCATATAAAATGATGCTGAAAAGCAAACACTCTGCTCACACCGCTCTACTGATAACAGACAAGGATGTGCCCAGGGATGCATGAAAATTATCATTAAAATTACATCACGTTGTACAATACTGACAAGAGTCGGTTCACGGACATTCACATTCTGTGACTCATTCAACCCCAAAATAGGAACCCAAAAGTGTTTTTCAATCCAATTTGTGAATGAACTTTTCAAATGAAACCACTTTATGGTAATGAGGTGGCAACGGCTTTGATCCAAAATGGGTGAGAAAATCAGTCGGCATTAAAAACCTGCTCAAAGGTTGTGAATGTATGGTATTTTATCAATGTGATGCAAAGCTTTCCCCTGACCAATGCAGTCAAAAACACTTACAGGGAAATACTCCATTTGCAGACTTTCTCCTAAAGATAAGTTAGAAGTTAGACTTCTGAAGTTGGTACTAATACTTTAGCAGGCCACCCTACTGCCCTGATTGCAGCGCGACACTACCATAATATAGCTTTTAGATCATGTATATACACAATCCTATTTTTTATCCTCGAGGGAAATACAATTTAGCCTCTTGTCCTGGGACTGAGTCTCAGCGGGATGCACGTCTGCTCTCGTGGGAACCCGTCAGAAGTAGGTCTTTGCTCTATTTAAAAAAAATGTCTTCCACATTTTTTTTATTCAAGTGCATAAACATCGACGCCATTGAACACAACGGGGCAGAGCCTACCAGCCAGAGAAATATACAACATACCACGCTATCCTGTCCCACTCCAGGACCCGTAGAACTGTTAGTGAGAATCATTGGATAATCTAACACAGTGAATGTGGATCAAGTACACACCAGAGAGTAAAGAATGTTAGTTGCTTGAAACAAATCAAATGTTTTCACACTGTTTCTTCTACTGCTTGTTAGCATTGGTGGTGTTCTTAAGTGAAACCAGCGCCCCCCCCCCCCTCTGCATTGTATGAATCTGTCCATGGTGCTGTTTTTTTTGACATGATATAAAAGCTGCTGGAGGGAACTTCCTCCTTCCTGTTGGTCACACACACACGCACGCACACGCACACGCACACGCACACGCACACACACCCAGGAGCTCAGAGAAACAGATAAAAGAGTATCTCTGTCTAAGTATCCGGAAGTGTGTGAGTGGGTGGTGAGCGCTGCTGATGGGAACAAGGGATGGGAATGAATTGAGGGGGTGATGAGAAGCATCACTGCAGATTAGGACAGATTGTTTTCCCAATAAAAAAAAAAGAACATTCTCTTCTTTCTTCAGTTATTCTCCCTGGGAGACGGAAACAGACTTTGAGGGTCAGCTGTGGGAGAGGAACTGCAGGGTGTGTGTGTATTTGCTTGTGCGAGCACGCATTTGTGTCTGTGTGAAACCTCGCTTTTGCGTAGTCAAAAAAAGAAATGGCTTGAAGCTTCATGACTTTTTCAGTTCTACTCATGCATGTTTGAAAGTCTTTTATAAACTAATTAAATATATTGACTATATGCGAGTTAAACAAGCAGAGTTTTAACATTTCAAACAACACGCATTCATGCACACCCACCATTATAACAATCTATACTACTACTATAGTGTCTGTGTGTCTGTGTTCCACACGTTTAGTATGCAGGATGTGGTCCTCAGCTTTGATCCATGCTGCTTCGGCATCTGTAGATTTGGATTATTATTATGTTGCATACAAGCACCTGCACACATACGTGCACGTATCACCTGCATTCTGTAGCGCACACACAAGGTGATCTCTGAGGCCTTGATTACTTTCTCCTGCCTGTTCCTTTCTTGAGTGCTGAGGGTTGCGATACATGATCTCTGCCTCCTAACAGAGCTTTAATCAATGCAATGATCAGTGTGTGTGTGTGTGTGTGTGTGTGTGTGTGTGTGTGTGTGTGTGTGTGTGTGTGTGTGTGTGTGTGTGTGTAAGGCAAAGTGATGCATAACGTAATGCTTCTAGAAACGCAGAGTGTGCTCATGCACATGTTTGCACAAAGACACGCATGGTTACAACAGAAACTGACTGATAACAGGCTCTTATTTTGTAAATCAACTTGTGGGGTGCGAGGAGGCAGTGGAGATGTGGCTGCACATGGAGACTGTGTGAGATTAGGTAGAATCCATTATCTGCGTTATCAGTGTGTCGCATCGGCCCTTTTTAAAAGCAGCACTCTCCCCATGACATACTGACAGTTTGGTAATGAAGGGCTCTGGAGGAGGAAACTAATATTCTCACATGGGACGTGGACAGTCCCAATTGCAAATATACAGCAGCCCAAATATGCTGGCAAGGGCAGATGATATCTGTTTTTAAGATAAATTCACACTTCTGGAGATATAAAAAAATCTGGCGGTCAGCAAATTTCAATGATAATCAAGATTTGAGAGTGCAGGGACAGATTTATACATGCAGAACACATTTGAGATCAAATTGAGAATGAGAGATGTTTGACGACACAAGAGGAACTGTGTCTGCAGATTACAGCAAGCAGCAGGGGTTTCCTTTGCTCAGCATCTTCAAAGTTGTGAACTCTCTTTTGTCAGTTTGATCATGCAAACTGGAACTGAGAGCAGAGTAAACAGCAGCACCGGGGTGTGTGTGTGTGTGTGTGTGTGTGTGTGTGCGCATGTACTGAATGTATGCTGTATACTTTATCTCTGTGTTTTGAAGGTTTGTGTGCTCTTCTTCTGCTATTCTTGTGAGATTCAGACATTTGCAGGAAAGGAATTGTAAAGTTTTATAATGCAGGGCTAATTTAATGCATTCAAGAATAATTTCTTCACTATAAATAAACTATTTTTCATTGTACTTTCCGCAGATCCCAGAATTATTTACCTGACTTGAGAGAATGGTAATAACTTCAAAGTTAATGCAAAAGTGCAAAAGCTTTACTGGTGCAAGGGAAAGACTGTTTGTCCTGTTTAGCCAAAACACAGCATGTAGTGGTTGCATTGTGGTTTCTCGAGCCAACTGAACGTCTCTACTCGATGATCTATTTCTCTCTGAAATGTGTATGAGCTCATTTTTCTTTATGTGTTCTTGTAAACAATTTGTGCTAGTGTGACTCATAAAAACTGGTTTTATAGATCTGAAGGTTGATGACATGGCAGAAAAGGTCACACCCACAAAGCATTGTAAACAATGCGGGGTCCGTGTTTCAAGACGGGTTGTGTGGGTTGCTGACATTGCCGCAAATGACTCCTTACACACTGAGGAGAGTTGGGAAGCGATGAGGTACGGGCATTGGGTGCTGTAAAGCCACCTTCACCCCGGGCGTTTCCAAGCTGATATAGAGCCGGTTTGCGACGCACCACCACAGAAGTTGAACCCAGCGAGGGTCAGTCAGTGCCAGTGAGAGGTCCCACAAGGAGATCCTCCCACTTGGAGTGGCCGTCCCTGAACGAGGCGTAATAACACTTATTTCTCAATTATCTTGTTTTGTAATTGTTCCAAGCCAAAATCCTAATTTAAAAATAAAATGTGATTAATCGTCCAGATATCACTGGGTTTAAAACGCAGATTATGGTGTTGAGTTTCCAGCCATTGCTCGCAGAAGAAGCAGAAGTAGAGGCACTGTTGATGTTTATATCCTAACATCATGCCAATTAATGAATAACTTTCCAACCGGGCAACATTTCTTCTTTGTGTTCTCACAGAACAGTCTCTTGGCAAAGGCAAGTGTATGAGAAGCATTTGATCCCCTAGTAAGTCCTGTTTCAGTGCTATTGAGCAAAGCACTGACATGCCTAGTGAAGATGGCTTAGTAGCAAACAGGGCAAGACATCAATTTCCTAAATATCACCACGTTTCTTGCTAAAGCTGTCAGGTCAAATAAAGGTGAAGCACTCTTTTTCTTTTCTCTTTTCTTTCTCAGTCCCAGCTTTTCATGATGTAGTACTATATCTAAATTTCTCACATTCATATTTCATTACCCTCCATCAAATATGAATGTTTTCGAGACATCACTACATGCCCACAAACAGACCCACTACCATTATACAGCCAAATCAGTGTCAACCTTTCAGCTCTGCATGTCGAATTATGATTTTTAAATCTGATGTTGCAATGGAGTACCATGCACGTAATGTACCGACTACTTGATCCCTTGTATGAAGAGACGTGTGTTAAAGTCAAAATGAT
Organism: Cottoperca gobio; assembly: GCF_900634415.1. NCBI lineage: Eukaryota > Metazoa > Chordata > Actinopteri > Perciformes > Bovichtidae > Cottoperca > Cottoperca gobio. Next base: position 13,973,986 of record NC_041377.1, read on the forward strand.
TTCACTTTTAAACAAAACGATCAAATGTTAGATTCACCCACATATATCCTCAGGCAGTTTTCCAACCCTCTTCCTCTCATACACTTCCTCTTATCTCACTACAATGGAAGATTATTCTAACTTCATGTTCTCCCTTTTATTATATTACTCAAGATCAAATAAAACATAGTGACAGTAGACTGGCTGCTGATACAATGGCAGCACATTGTGAACGGCAGTTGCCATTTATTTCAGTTTCTCGCCACCGCATTATCCGTTTCTAAAAAAACAACCATTTCCTCACTTTATATGCTGTTAGCGTTAATTAAACACTTTGATTAGACGCCCACAGACAACACAGTGAACTGTCTCCCTCCCTTTTGCCAGCAGTATTTCCAGACGCCTGATCATTTATTTCACTTTCATTAGTTTTCTTCATAAAGAAAACAAATCAGAAGTGCTTTAACGCTTGTAGACACTCCACTCCAGAATGTTTGCCAATTTTTCAGTGTCATTCCTTTTGTCATTCTTGCCTGTATATTCCTCACGATAAAACGTGTTCCCTTTATTATTTTTCTTTGTCCAATATGCAATTAGATGTGTTTATACGGGCGCAAGCTGCCAACTGTTTGCTGGCCCTCCAGTGCTAATATGTCAGTGCCAATGTTTTTGCAATTCCCTCCCCTCAGCCATCCTTGTGAATGACTGTATTTGTTCCATTTGTACTTTTACATAATTTTATGAGATCAAATATACAATTAGGGAGGTTTTGTTACAGACGTGCAGACCCAGCACTGGCAAGTGCGTAACAAATGTGTGTTCGGCTAGTGGTGCCAGCATCATTTGTCTATTATCTCTCTGGACTCGTGAAATAATTAGTTTTGCATTCACACTTCACATAATTTTTCCCAAAAGAATATGTAAGTGGCAATATATCGCTGCTAATCCTTCTTTGCTCCCTCCTCTATAATCTTCATACCTTTCTCAGAGGGAGTGCATTTGCCCCTTTATTCCCGTCTTTTAAAAAAATCTTATTTTAAGAATGTAGTTTCCTTTTTTCCCCTTTTTAAATGGAAATAAAATAGTCAAAGTGAAAATCTTTTGTGTGTGTGTAACCTACACACAGTACTTCTAGTCTTAAGCTTGATTGTACGTCAAGTCAAGTTTACTTTTGTAGTACATTTAAAAACAACCTGTACATGTTAAAGTGAACGGCGAGGAAAAATATCATCAGCAACAAAAAACAATAGATTGCTATAGAAAAATACAAGGCAATATTCTAATATGTGCACAAATCTAAAGCTAAATAAATCTGGCACGAGCATGAAGGTTCGATGGCAATGGCCCTAAAGTGGTTACTCTGAATGAAAGGGCGTAAAAACAGCCATTTGCATGGCAGTAGTCTTCTATTCAGTAATGAGACGAGATGAAACAGAAGTAGCCTGAATGTAACTCCAGTTCTAGGTACGTGTGTAGCCCAGTGTCACTCTTTATCACAAAGGTGAAATAAAACGGTTATAGAACTGAAGCAGGAAATAACCCGATCATGTACAATCACTGCCTCAAGTCATTTCCATCAGTTTACAGTCTGAAGTAGTACACACTCGATTGGATTACAAGGTAAAGGATTTCAAAAACATAATGTTAAACTGAAGAAATAATGCTCCACTCATAAAACATTTTTAATGCACTAAACTGTTCACAGTATAGCGTCCTCCAGTTATGGGGGAGTAGAGGAGGAAGGAACATGTATAGGTTGAACTTTATGGCATTCTCCACCAGATGATTAAGATTGAATCTCAGGTGATCTGCCGTAAAGAGCTCTGCAGGGCAGCCCGGCATGATGGAGCTGTAGACCCTCTTCTACTGTGGCTGGTTTTACATTTTAATACATGGTGTGGCAAAGTCTTTTCTGTTTCAACTAAGATGAGCTACATGTAGCTTGCTGGCTAAAGGTGTCATACTTTTCAACATATTACTTGCTTCACTGCCTAATACTTAAACATTTTTTATTATTAAATGTGTCTGCATAGTCACATTTTGTTAACAGATTTATATTTCCTGTTTATCTCTGCACCACCGACTGCCAACTGTCTCCTCTCTGTGATGTTCCCCTGTATCAGCTCGGCACTTCCTGTGTCACACACTGAAGGCCGTGTGCCATGGGGATATCCAGCTTTTGCCAGCTCAGTGACCAGTCAGTTATTGGTCATTCACCACAGGGTTGTCCCTGTGCTTGTAGGATACACATACGCATACGCACACACCACAGTGTTTTGTCATAAAGCCATAGGAAGGGCAGAAACACCGAAAGGACACAAACCTACTCAGTGGTTCCGGATGCAGCTCATGAAGAGATTTTCTTCCTGCAGCCTGCTGGAGGAATTAATATGCACTGATTTCAGTAAGTGGGTGTGTTTTTGGTTGGGGAAGCTCTGTGGTTTTGTCGTACTGCAGTGCGGCTGTTGTGTAGTCATAGTATGTGTCTGTGTTGGTGAAAATGTATCCACTACTGCCACATTGTACTGTAATTGTCTTTCCAATAAGGTGTGTGTGTGTGTGTGCATGTGTGTGTGTGTGTTTACTGTCACTCTTCTAAGACCTCTTCACAGCAATTTTAAATTACAGGAAAAAAAAATCCAATACATATATTGTCTTCAATACCGCTCTCTTCAGCTGTCGGAGGGGAAAACAAACAAATAAAAATAAAAGCACAACAAGAGCCAATGCATCCTAATGCCTGTCCTGAGTAGCCAATGCACACCCACACACACACACACATTTGCTCTTTCACTCAGTCCCTCTTGTCTGCCAGCCTGCCGGCAGAAGTGTTTGTCTGCAAAGGAAATGGAATTTGATGATGAAAGTACCCTTGAAGCGGAGACACACGCACACACAAACACACGGCTCCTAAATTTCACTGACATGGCAATATGACAGAAAATGTGTTTTTTCCTCAGCGTGGCGGCAGGCATCAGTGGCTGTGTTCTCGGGGAGATGAATGATGGAAGGGTAGAAGTGCTGTTGGAGGAGAGAGATGCTGCTAGAAGAGATAGAGAGAGGGTAAGATATCGGTAGAAGAAAAACAGAGGGGAGAAAGTAATAAATTGAGTGGTCCCTCAGCAAAAGAACAAGAAGAGACATGGAGTAGGTCAAGAGGATTGTGGAAATGTTTAAATAAAAGGAGGAAGGCATCTTGAAAGTGAGGAAGAGGAGGTAATGAGAGAAGAAGGGTGTGAGATAACAGAGGTGTAAAGGAAAAGCGAAAGCAAGATGACGTAAAGCTTTACAATGTCCTTACTCCAGAGGAACAAATGAAAAGACATGCTTTGCTAGCACTTTTGAACAATGCAACCTTGCTATCACATAATGCACTAAGCGTAAATGGATCCACAACACAACGAAAGATCAAAGTTTTCAAATGGCTTTCTGTCACAAAAACCATTGAGAGGATGTGAGAATGCAGCATTGATTATGTTTGACAACCAAATGGCCACTGACCAACATTTGGTTTGAGTGAAGCATTTCTAAAGGTTTTGAGGGGACATTGGGTCTTTGATCTGTGCAAACATGCATTCAGAAGTAAGTTGTGTTATCCAAATCGAATGAGTGGAACCCAAAGTTAGTCATTCGAGTACGAAATTCCTCTTTTTTGTTTCCAGATATGTTTCCAGTTATCATCTTTAAAAGTGTGTAATGGTAACTGCTACAACATGGCTTTAGCAGTAGTCTCACTTTTGGAAGAACATGTCTAGTACCTATTTTAAAGTACTGTATTGTGTTACCTTGCTGGCCTACATTATGGGTTTCCACGCAGTTGTAACTATATATTAGCAAGATTTCTGTGAACACTTACACCACATATTTTTGTGCATGCACCTCCCCACAGATTAAGACTCGAGAGATAAAACACTAGAATAAGGCTAAGCAATCTAAAAATAGCAACCCTCCGAGGTTACAATGAGACGGGCCCCCTTAGTGCTCACATCACCAAGTGGTAATAACATGTTGTGCTAAAGGCAGACTTCTTTCCTGTAGTTGGGGATTACACATCACATGTCAAGATCAAACTGTAAGTGGGCAAGGTGATATCCTAGAAATGTGTAACACCTTACGGCGACACGGATTATTCAGGGTTTATGTAGCTCTATACGTCGCACGCAAAACCTTCCCAGACTCATTTCATTTCTGTTCACCATCAAATAGCTCTGGACACGAACTTTCCTGTTTTGATCAACAGATCAAAGATCAAAGTTTGTAAAAATACAAACTTTAAATAAAAAAAATGTACAGAAATGACAGAAAATCATTTGAGCTGTTGCAGTTTCCCGTTTTAAGGTCGAGGCAATAAAAGCGGCTCCTACAGTATAAGATGAAATAAGATATAACCTGTTACCTGAGGGAGAGAAAGGAAAGAAGCAAAGCTCTTGGGCAAGAAGGGGTGGAGTCAGAGAGAGGACAGAGACACTAACCCAAAGAAAAAGATGGATGATGAAAGAGTGCAATACACACACAAACACACACACAAAAGCATGCAGGGGACAGGAGGTGTTATTTCGTACTCTATCATAGCACTGTGTGCTGGCCGCCGGCTTGGCCCGACTCTCCAGACGCATCTGTTTATCTTCCGTCTCTGCCCCTTTATCCCTCCTTCCATCTCTTCACCACCATATACATCTCTTTTATCAACCTTGTCTGTCTCGCCTTGCCTGAATCCATCTTTACTCACTGTTCCCCATCGTGACAGCCTTATCTCTTTTATCAATCAATGACAGTATCCAAACACATACAAATACTTAATTCCAAAATTTCCGAATGTGATATTGAGCGGTGGCCTCTTCCTGTAAAGTCCTATAAGTCATCTGAATCTCTTTGTCTACATCTTTATTTGTAACCAATATAGATGTACCATAATAAGAGAAAGCGATAAGGGGATTTACCTGGATTGACCTCATCAAACAAAAAGACAGCCGCATATTGCCGTTACCATCCTCCTATCTGGCGTTGCCGTTGACCTTTTTTAATCAATAACACTATCAACAAGCGTGTTACTATTGGCTCTCCCAATTATGAGTGTCTGCTTCAATTAGTTGAGACAAAACACTTATTGATCAAAGTCCGCCGGCTGTTTGCACTCAGACATCCTCCTCCTCAGAGGTCATTCGACGAGCACGACAGCAGCCTGAATTAAATACTCCCACACAACTCGAGGCACATTTTGGTTTATTAGTGTCGCACTCTCCATCAGAGACTTATAATCTATTGTTAATAAGGTGAAGCGGTGGTGATGATGAGGACACTGTATATAATTTTAGATTTCCAATTTTCTTCCGAAGAACTATAATTAACAGCATACACAAACATTATGAGAGAAGACTTGGAGAAAATATTATTCTATACTGTGTATGTATTTATCTAACACTATGTATTTATTTATACAAAACTATTTGTGAATCGGTATCTATTTACAAGAATGTAAAGGTGCGTAATCATATTATATTATCTCCCTCTCCAAGCGGTGCCTTCCTGCTGACGGCAATAAAAAAAAAAAAGAATATTAGACTTGTCGGTCGATTGATTGGTGCATCTCTATCTGAATCCTAATGACTTGTGTGATCCCTTAAAGGGTAACTACACCCTCACATTCTGCTAGAGCCCACTCTCCCAGCATATAAAAAAAAATGCAACAGAGGAGTGAGGGAGCAACAGATGTGGGAGGCATGACCTCGTGGCTACCCAGTGTGTAACTCTAAGGGTCAGCGGACACGGGGCGACTGACCAACCCTCAGTAGCACAGGCAGCCACATGGAGCTGGTAGTCAGCTGTGGGGTGTCAACAACTGACCTTGGAGTCTTGCCTATATTGTCACTGTTAGGCGGGGGCCAGAGAGTTCGGCTGAACCTTTTTTTTAACGCACAATCCAAATTGTATTTTTAAAACAATCTCCTGTGTTAACGTCATATTTGAACAAGAATCTATGTCGTTGTACACGTATCTTTCACAGTTAATCCAGCGCCACTGGACGTGCACTCTGCAAAGGCAAGCCAGACCACCCGTTGTGAAAAGTACAAATATTTTCAGTTCATTTGGAAACTGGCGGGACAATATGGAAGGCGGCCGTAGTCTAGGTAATTAAAAGGAAACACTGCCACTAATGAAATACACTAATGAAGTTCAGTCATCTTGTCACCATCTCTTATGTGTGAACTTTTGCACTCCGTGACTCACAGAGGCGTCACAAACACACACACACACATGCTACAGACTCTCTACCCTCTTCCTCCACCCTCTGCTATTTGTCTCCAGAGGTCAGTAACATCCTGCGATCCTCTCTAGATCAATAGGTCACGTCATTAAGCTGCCGGTGGAGTTTCAACCACAACCCCGGCATGATCTCCCAGGACTATCTCTGCACACTAATGACCACAAATGCACTCACAAAATGTAAGGCCATATTTGTTCTGGTAGGATTTTTTTTTCTTCTTGTTTTAATGTGCAATTTTCTGTGCAAGTACATGATGGGTTCCACTGTAATGACCAAGCTAATGATGGTGATGTTGACAGCTCTAGCAAATCAACAGTAACCACAGGACATATTGATTATATCTTTCTATAAAACGTCTTCTTACAAGTCGGCGTCACACTTTCAAATGCATACTTTGTTCTGTTTGCAAGTATTGATTATGCGAGATGAGAACAATGCATGTGAGTAATGGTGCTGGTTGAATGCCCTAACAATAGCTGCACATTGAGGCTCTGACATCACATGCATGTGTAGGAATAAAGAAATGGAAGGCTGCTCTAATTTGCTTTTTATTTTTGTAATATTTGGATAGCAAACACATTTCATATTGTGGTGAGTGTAGTTACTTTGTAACTTCCTCTCAAAGTTCCACGCTGGCTCTTGCTTAAGGGAATGAGGCATACTTGGATAAATAAATGGTCATGGACAGCAAGCAGCAGCGGTGGGAGACGTAGAAGTCCTGTGTGATGCACCAGTGTGTTGTCGGCCAGCCAAGGATGTTTTGCTTTTTAAAAGGTGTTTCAGCCTCCTCCCTGGAGCAGAGTGAGGTTAGAGGGGGTTTCTGCTTTGGGGATCACCAGCCAGCCTGAACTAATGGCCCCTGACAGGGAAAAAAGAGGCTGAGAGGAGTTGACAGAGGTTGAGGCGGGGGGTGGGGGGCGATGAGAGGGGAGGTAGGGGTGGCTCAGTGGTAGAGGGAAGTGGAGAGACTGATGGATTGATGGAAAGATCGCGAGAGCTAAGTGGGTGTGAGTGGAAAAGAGAAGCCCTCAAATAATTTTTGTGACAGAATAGTTTGTTAGCAGAGATGAGGTAAGAGGATTTGTGAGGGAGAGACACTTTGAGAAAGTTTCAGTCATTTGAAATTCCAAGAGGGATTTTACATCTCGCAGCCTCGTCATGCCTCAGCGTGCTGAAAGGAAAAGGACAGACGCCAGTCCACCTCACTGTGCTCATCGGTTATTACTACGTCTGGAGGTGTTTACCTGAAGTCTTACAGTACTGCTTTTAAAAAAAGATATATTTCCCTCTTTTGTTTGCTTTCAACTGCAACAGGAAAATAATCTCATTATCTAGCGGCTTGTTGACGGTGCTGAGCAAGTCATCCCCATCTTTTGCTTTCTCTCTCCTCGTCCTCTCTCTTTGCATTTCACTTTTTCTGCTGATTTATTTTTCACTGCGTATGAAGCTCAGCTCTGACACAGCAACGTCTGATCTTCCCACAGCCCCAAGGAGCATTGTGCTGTGTGTGTGTGTGTGTGTGTGTGTGTGTGTGTGTGTGTGTGTGTGTGTGTGTGTGTGTGTGTAGGGTTAGAGCATGCCAATGCTTTGAAACGTGTGTGCGTGTATACAGTATGTGTTACACTCAATCTGTCTCTTGTCACATCAATCCCTGCATCAGCTGAACTCGGTCGCTCGCTCTCTGAACCGCCCCCCCCCCCCCCCCCCCCGTCCCCCCCCCCCCCCCCCCCCCCTTGGGAAAATAGCAGTTGGGTTTGGGGTTTTGATGAAATGTACAGTTTTTCTTCCTCTATTTTTTAAAGTGGCCTGGTTATCAGCTGATACTGTTTGTATTCATAATATTTTCCAACTAAAGTAGTTCTGAATCCAATGTCATGACAACCTGATTACCCCCCCCATTCATGATTTGACATGCCGCGCCTTCTTGTTGGCTCGCTAACACTAAACAGTTGTGAGTTTATCTGCATTATTGACTCTGCAGAAGTTTAATGTGATAGTTAAACTGGACAAAGTGAGATACGTTCTTAAAAATGATCTCCGGTAAGGAGGTTATGTTTTGTGTTCGGTTTGTTCTTCAGCAGCGTAGCAGAAAAGCCAATGATCGATTTTCATAACATTCTTTCATAAAATGCTTTATTTTCTATATATCTATTCAAATAAATGAGAATAAAGAAGAAGAAATGCAGCATTTCTACAAATTGAGTACTGCTGCTCTAGGAAACAATGACAAGTCTGGCTGTGATTATAAACGTAGGCTTTTATTAGCAAAGAAAAATGAATAGTTGACGGGCACTTCTAGGACGATAATCCACTCTGAACTATATTTTAGCGGCAGAAATGAATTAACTGTAAAAAAAAATTAAACCTAATTCCAAATCAGTACTCCTGCCTTAAAGCTCGGTGCCAATACATCTTGGCCTTGATGTAAGATGAAGCGGTGGTACGCTTTTGACCGAGGTATCTCATGCCACACTAAAGGAGCCCCCTTTCAAGCGGCTGATATTGACCTACAAAAGGCAACCTGACTGAAATTAAGCGCTTATGCTCTGGCAAATCTGGCATGTTCTAAACTCATTGACCTCTGGTGTCCGCCCCGCTAAAGTGTCCTTTAGCGAAACACTGTACCTCCACCAGCTCAGGGGTTGCACCGGCAGCTGCCGCTGGGAGGAGTAAAAACATCGCCTCTCTTCCAAATATACACAACAGTCAGCAGGCAACATTTACAGCCAAGCTGTGACAAAGCTGCCAAGCGAGGTTGATGATTAATTTGTAAAGAAGTCTGCTCTTGTGCTGAGACAACTTCCCAAAGTTGCACCTCTCCAACAGCAAACAACACCTGGTGAGTTCGAGGGTAGATTTGGTAATGCGACAGCATTGTCATTAATAACATGGAGGGTATGATACTGATGTTTGTTCATTCACAGAAGATGATACAAAAAACAAAAAACAGTTTAACAAACCTGTTTTTTTTCTCGTCCCCTCTCTTTATTGAACACATTTGTCCACATTACTTCTTTAGTTTTTCCCACATTTGGACTAATTCTTCTTCAGGTTATTCTTGTTTTCTTTCTCTAATATTTTGTGGCTTTTTTCTCTCCTTTCCATCCCCTTTTCACTTATCTTTCATATCTAGATATGCAATATGTAATATAAATAGTGAAGCTGTTAAGTCACTTCATAAGATAGTCATCCAAACGCCTGAAATATACATGTAAATGTTTCCTACTGTGCCTTATGTGGGCAAGTAAGTGACTCAGATCTTGACACCTTTTTTTAAAATTCAGCTCCTTTTTTTAATATGCACTTTTCAGAATTGTATATTTTATGCTTTTTTTACATTAGGGATTAGTAAACAACTTTGGGCATCCATTCCTATTTGATCGTTCTTCCTCCTGTCTCGTTTTTTGCATTCTCACCATCTGTCTCTCAGATGTACTTCAGTCAGAATTCCCATAAGCGCCTGTGCCTCCTTCCTTTGTGAAGGACTTTTGCTTCAACAAAATATTCACTACTTTGGGGAAAAGAACAAGAACACGGCAAGCCCTGTTATTTTTTTCTAAAAATAACCCAGTCATGCTGATGAGTTGTGTGTGTGTGGGGCAGAGCATTTGACTATGCGAATATGCATGTTCTGCTGTATTTGTGTATGCATGCGTGTGGCTAGACATGTGTTAAAGTGTGGATGACCTGCGAGTGAAAGAAAACACCACACAGCAACATACAGCACCTAGCTGACATTGCTTCAGAAACATTCTAAAGGAGTGGGAACTTTGTCTTGGCCTTCCTGTAACCTTGTAAGTAGCTTTGTTGTCTCCCTTTGGCGTTCTTCACCATCTGCTGTACATGGCAGTCTGTTTCACCCTGTAGAAAGGACATGATACTTTTCATATACAAGTCTTGATCCATTCTGTTTGTATGAAGTTTCCTGGGCTGTGTACGATAATCTCTCAAACACATTTCATCTTCTTTCCTCAAATACAAAGCATTTCTTCTTCTTTATGCTTAAGATGGATATGTTAAATTCAATTTCTAAAACACAAGAAACTTCTATAATTACGTGTACTGACATGCAGCATATATTCTGTATGTATTTGATTGGTCAGTCATTTAAAAGTACACTGACAGAACATGCACAATGTTACTTCAAATTTAAGAAGATTTGGAGTGAAATGGGCATTCCATTGGAGTCCTTTAGCTCTTTACCTGTCAACCTTTATTCTCATCCTTCTTCACCGGCCACTTGTTTCACTTGTCCACCAGTGTGTTGTTTTGTGTGGGGACTGAGGTAATATATATATATACAAATATTTTCATTATTGTTTAATCTGCAGATTATGCATTTGTTTTCATTATAAATCGATTGGTCTATAAAATGCCAGAAAATTGTGAAAAAATATCCATCCCAGTTCCTCAAAGTCCAAGGTTATGTCTTTAATTGTATTTAGATATTTAGTTTGAAATGATATAACAGAGAAATCAGGAAATCTCCATATATGAGAGGCTGAAAACTTACTTTCACGATTAAGCGATTATCAAAATTGATAGATTATTTTTAGTAGATTAGTCAACTAATCACCACAGCTCTAGACTGAGGACACAAATACATTACATCATTAGGGAAGGGTGGAGCGCATTTGTTCATCTTTAGGATGAAACAAGCTCTTTGGTATTTGAAATGGAACCCAACACCAGTAAAAAGTGAAAGCACCTAGTGTGTAAAGTTTGGTCTCTGGACAAGGCTAGCTGCTGGAATCTAAAATGGCAAGTCGGGAGATTTCCAGATTGTAGGTGCCAGGTGGGGACATGCTCTACTGTATAGCAGTGCAACTATATAATGGTCTGCACACTATTATAATAAATAGTTTCCTTGGTCTGTTGACTGTTCATAAATATTGATAGTAAGCAGCAGGAGGATGCTTCCAATCTGGCGAGGCAAAAGATTTTCCAAGATGAGGATGGCAGGTGGGAATGCAAACGAGGTTTTCTGAGTCGGCACAATATTATAATTAGTATCTTCGGTTTCCTGAATGCATTCTCATAAATATTTATGTCTGGAGGCAGGTGTACTGGAGGAAACATCAGAAAGTTTCTCAGTGCCCAGTGGAGCCGAGCTGCCAAGCTACATTAAACTGGGCGTACACCAGTCTGACGGGGGCCACTTGTTGGGAGGGAATGCACCTGAATGCACACACGTCACAGACTGTGCGAGCATCCATCAATCAGGGACAAGATCCGACAGAACATACACTTTCCTGTTCACACACTGCAGATGTAGAGAAGCAGTCAGAGGCTGATACACACAGGTGTGTGTGTGTGTGTGTGTGTGTGTGTGTGTGTGTGTGTGTGTGTGTGTGTGTGTGTGTGTGTGTGTGTGTGTGTGTGTGTGTGTAAGATTCTGTCTGACTGCAACTTTTCTTTGGAGCGAGCAGTGAGTGATTTGGGTGGAGTGGGGAGAAATCTGAGTTGAACGCGGAGCAAAGATGTGCGGGGCCGCCTGAAAGTGTTTTTGAGCGGGGGAGTGGAGGGAACAAACGGCTCCATGAGAAATTCTCACTGCTCCACTTCTCTCACAGGTCCTGGCACATCATTTTTCTGCTTCTGACTGCGTAGGTCTTGCTCGTAAAATCATGCACACACGCTGCATTTATTGGCATTTATTTTGTCTGTCTGTCTGTCTCTGTCTCTGTGTCTCTGTCTCTGTCTCTGTGTCTCTCTGTCTCTGTGTCTGTCTCTGTGTCTCTCTGTCTCTGTCTCTGTCTCTGTGTCTCTCTGTCTCTCTGTCTCTGTCTCTGTCTCTGTGTCTCTCTGTCTCTCTGTCTCTGTCTCTGTCTCTGTGTCTCTCTGTCTCTCTGTCTCTGTCTCTGTCTCTCTGTCTCTGTCTCTGTCTCTGTGTCTCTCTGTCTCTCTGTCTCTGTCTCTGTCTCTCTCTGTCTCTGTCTCTGTCTCTGTCTCTGTCTCTGTGTCTCTCTGTCTCTGTGTCTCTCTGTCTCTGTCTCTGTGTCTCTCTGTCTCTGTGTCTGTCTCTGTCTCTGTGTCTCTCTGTCTCTGTCTCTGTGTCTCTCTGTCTCTGTCTCTGTGTCTCTCTGTCTCTGTGTCTGTCTCTGTCTCTGTCTCTGTCTCTCTCTCTGTCTCTGTGTCTGTCTCTGTCTCTGTCTCTGTGTCTGTCTCTGTCTCTGTGTCTCTCTGTCTCTGTCTCTGTGTCTGTCTCTGTCTCTGTGTCTCTCTGTCTCTGTCTCTGTGTCTGTCTCTGTCTCTGTGTCTCTCTGTCTCTGTCTCTGTGTCTGTCTCTGTGTCTCTCTGTCTCTGTCTCTGTGTCTCTCTGTCTCTGTGTCTGTCTCTGTGTCTGTGTCTCTCTGTCTCTGTGTCTGTCTCTCTCTCTCTCTCTCTCTCTCTCTCTCTCTCTCTCTCTCTGTCTCTCTGTCTCTCTCTCTGTCTCTCTGTCTCTCTCTATCTCTCTGACACAACTTAAAGCATATCTTGGTTATTGGGAACAGCTTAGAGCTTAATGAACATATCCCTCCTGTGGAGTAAAATTTGATAAAATATTTTTTTTTGAAGCACAGCTAAATGTGCAAAACACAGAGGCAATAAAAACTCAAATTCCAATAGACTGAACAGAACAGCGCTGATTTTATGTTTTGTTTTTTAATTATTTTTCCTACTTTTTCATTTGGAAGTCAGTCCCTCTCGTACAACATCTATACACCATTTTAACAAACATCTTATCTAAACTTCAATAGAAATATGTCTTTCCAAAGCACAATTAATGTTAATGGATAAATGTTGTACAACTTGCAGGGCTAACAGCTTCTCTTTCTAATAGAAATGTTTTATGACGTGGAGTGAAACGCTTTTATTAATGGTTCGTAGCTCTTCACTATTGGGGGGTTATTACTTTCAGATCAGGTTGTTGTACTGAAAAGAAATGTAAGGATGATTAAATAATATGGCACACTCTTCAAGTTCCTAAATGGTGGCTAAGCACATGCTGTTTATAGTGCTATAAAAACCTGGAGGACTAATCTCGACGCACAGTGCAGCAAACTGATCATTATGACAATTGAACAGTGTCTTGATCATCCTGAAGGGTCTTATTTCTCACTAATGATCTGCTTGTTGACATTTTCCCACTGATGACATGGCTACCTACTATTAATACATTTCCAATTTAATCAATGGATCCCATTCTGCAAATACAATTCTTCTGGCACAACGCGTCACAGGTTAATGTATTGCATCTGTACTTTGGAATTGAACGGTGAATATATAATAGGTGTGTGGAGGTAATCTCGTATTTACAAGAGAGTATCCCACAGTCAATGCAGTTGCACTATACACCCACCAGGTGGCTAAAAATAACATAGGTATGACAGCATATCAATTTTGTAGATATTTCCTCTCCGTTACACATGTATAATAAACAAACCAAAGAAATACAAAACGCTGCCTTCAAAAACTGATTTGGACTTTGATTATTATGGCAAGTTTTTTTGTGTAAGCTTTGTATTTGTTTAGGATATTTCCTTTATTATTCATTTCCTTTTTCTTTTATCTCCAGCACATGTGAATGAATTCTAAATAAATTAACATTTTATTGGCCAAATGGAATCAGCGGGCCCCCTTTGTTTAAGCTTTATTTAGACTCATAGAAAAAACAACACAATTATTGACCGTGTGTATGTTCACTGTCCCGGGTGTCATTATTGCACATTTTGTATCCGTTTTTGTTTGAATATAAATGAAAATCCTCGATAAAACACGTATCATCGCAACTATATATCTGACTTAGATGTGCTTCTCTTACTGACTGACAGAGGGAAGGGTAAAGGGCCTGAACACTTTCCTGAAACAGATTTCATTTGCCTTCAAGTGAACATTTGTCGTCTTTTCCTGAAATATGTTATCTTTGGGGGAAAAACACACACACTCACACAGACACACATTTGTCTCTCTGACATGTTGAAGGCGGTAGTCCGGCTGAAATCATGCTCACCCAAGGGCATCTCCTTCCAGATGTCATGTTTGTGTGACCCCTGGATATGTGTGTGTGTGTGTGTGTGTGTGTGTGTGTGTGTGTGTGTGTGTGTGTGTGTGTGTGTGTGTGTGTATGTGTGTGTGTGTGTGTGTGTGTGTGAGAGAGAGATAGGGATGCAGGCGTTGTTTCTCACATGGAATAAACTGTCACAAAGAGGTTTCAGCACACAGAATCACCCGTGGCACAAACCCCCACCCGTCCACCATACTGTACACACAGTAAACCATGTAGTGATGTAAAACCCATTTAAATTCAAATATTCAGGATCATCTGGGCACTGTGTTCAATGCAGGGCTTCCCTAAGCTTTAAACTCAGCCTACTTTTAGGATGTGTGTGATGAATTAATTTGAAAACACACCTCATGTGTCCCCTCAACTCTTACTGCAATGTGTGCTGACAGATGCTTATCCTCTCTTAGCCCTTCTCCAGTCTCCTTTTTACAAAGTGTTTTCTGGCCTGAGTTCCTCCTCTCTATAGTTCAATGTCAATTTGAATTAAACATGCCCAATTCAACATTTATTTCAAGTGATTTTTTTTTGCAGAACATTTGTAGTTGTGTGCAACCATATCCTATGTGTGATCTCCAACTATCACACGCATCATTTTCAGCAGTCATCAATAATCTGTGCTTTGCTTAAACTCTCTCCCCTGTACCTTTTCATCAGTGTATAACAGAGTAACTACAATAGCTGCTAAATGACATCCATCAAGGTGACTGTTGTTCTACTGGGATCCACACAATCTCCGGCTGTGCGCAGCCTGATGAAAAGTTTGAGAGACACTGCACGAGGGGAGAGAACGAGATCACGGGTACAAGCGGCCGAAATGGGTTTTCTCAGACGGGTGGCTGGCGTCTCCTTTAGAGATAGGGTGAGAAGCTCAGCCATCCATGAGAGACTCGGAGTAGAGCCGCTGCTCCTTTACGTTGAAAGGAGCCAGTTGAGGTGGTTCGGGCATCTAGTAAGGATGCCACCTGGGCGCCTCCCTAGGGAGGTGTTCCAGGCACGTCCAGCTGGGAGGAGACCCCGGGGAAGAGCCAGGACTCGGTGGAGAGATTATATCTCCTCACTGGCCTGGGAACGCCTCAGGATCCCCCAGTCGGAGCTGGAGGATGTGGCCCGGAGAAGGGAAGATTGGGGTTCCTTACTGGAGCTGCTGCCCCCGCGACCCGATCACGGATAAGCGGTAGACGATGGATGGATGGATGCACGAGGGGAAGTAAAACAGGAGGTTTCTAATCATAGAGCCGTGTTTGAAAAAATCGTTCAACACAATGGCATCAAAGTAAATGTTCCCTAATAAACCAGATTGCAACATTGTAAAACATCTGCTTCTGTTAACTTTGAGTTGAGCTGTGGTGTCTGCGAGTGTGTGGGTGTGCGCGTGTGTGTCTGATATATCTCAGTGTTAAATTTCAAATCAAGTGAGCTTGGGCTGTAGGGGACAGGATCACACCTTCCTGATGTATGCATGGCTGGCGTCCATGTCCCGGATCGATGAGGCTGAGATCCATTGATTTAATCCTGGAAAGCCTGCAGGCCTGTGGGGTTCAGGCGGGGATGACTGCAGCTTTACCACTTTCCTGACAGTTCTGTTTGTCTGAACATTACACATGTATGCAAATAGCCTACATATTTAATTAAAATAAGTAGTTTTAGTTATTGGTGTGCGAGTGTGTGCATAGATTTCTCTCGCATAAATCATGTTATTGCAGAAACGTGAGCTGCCTACAGTCTTTGTGTGCCAATGGGTTTTACTTTTCTTCATCCGACGGCGGTATGTGTGTCATATGCTCGTATTTCCGGGTACATTAATGAACGATGAATGATTAATGAACATAAAAACATAAAAATATTAGTTTGTCTACCGACAGTCCCCGGGGACCTCGGTGACGACAACACCGCCGCCTTTTACCAGGCAACCGTGGTGCACAGAGCTCCAAAGTGTAGCGGGATAAGAGCAGACGGGTGGGTGTCGGATCTGTGTAGAGCACGGGCACAAAAACACAGATGCATCACCCACAGTATGACGATGGCATCCAAAACACAAGATTCACTCTCTGTGTTTTTTGTGACACAAGACATCATTTCAATTATACAGAAATGGCCAAAATACACAGAGGACTTTGTAAATGAGGCCTTCAATGTGGCCTAGGACGCATTTGCGTACACATTGCTAAAATAACGTGTCCCAGGCGACCTCAGAATGTGGTCTGAGCGATGTCGATGCGTCCTCGGTGCATTCACACCTGTACTTGGAGCACTTGTGATCAGATCACCCGAGACGCATGCTAATACTCGCTCTGACCGGGGCCATGGCTTCAAATCTCCGCTCCCTTAACTGCATAAACTGAGAAAATCTGATTTTTTTTGGAGATGCAGGGTTTCCAGCTGACCACATAATGCAAATTGCAAACCATATTATGCTCCCACTTAGCGCCAAATTGCAGTCGTCAACGTGACAAACGCACACTTAATTGTCAGTCACAATACGTAGGTGAGTGCAATCGCTCTGTGACGCGCACATAAACACCGCGCTCAATCATCAATCTGCTATATTGCGCACATGTGCAGCTGTCAAATGTAAGAAATGCACCTTAAACAGCATGCACACACACACACCAATCAGTCATTTACGTTAAAGCGGCGCCCTGCCACTTGCTCTACAATGGTATTACAGTGGCTCTCAGCCTGTTATGATCTCATTCCAAAAGCATTCAGTGGTGCCACAAAGCAATTCCAAACACATTTCCACAACACATTTTCCAGCGCCACAAAGTGTTACATCCATCACTGTGGGAATAAGGCGTAATGACCGACAGACACTGTAATAGTTGATTCCTCTGCCAAGGAAGTGTGTGTGTGTGTGTGTGTGTGTGTTGGAAGAGAAAGTGTGTGTGTGTGTGTGTGTGTGTGTGTGTGTGTGTGTGTGTGTGTGTGTGTGTGTGTGTGTGTATGTGTGTGCGAGAAAGGTTTTCGATGTCTTTTTATGCGACAGTGTGTGGCTGCGTCCTTGTGTGAGTGTGTTTTGCTCTGGACACATCAGAGAGAGATCTCTGTAGAGTCATTGTGCTAACGTCAGGATGATCTCTCCCTCTCTAATGTCTATATATATTTAATGGAATGGTGAGGGAATAAATTATACATCTCTACCTCTTTTCACCCTCCCCTTCTCAATTCCTCTATTTCTGCTTTCTCTTTTTACAACTCCCCCAATCAACTTTATCCTTTTCCTTCATCTATCCACTTCATGTCTGTCTTCAAGGATCTCTTCTCATATAACCGTCTTTTCTATCACATCGTCTGTGTTTTACCCCAACTCCTGTGTCATATAGTTACAATTACAGTAGATTTCCTGCTTGTGATTAAAATATATCCACTTATGTCTGTCGTAGCTCTCAATTTTGTATGTCTGCTCTTAAGTAAAGTGAGGGATTGGTGGAGATGTTGGCAGTGCTGCTAAATGCGGAGCTGCTTTGTAAAAAATTATAGAGGGGAGGGGAGAGTTGGAGAGAGAGAGAGAGTGGCACCAGGAAAGATGAAACGGCCAATCTGATCAAAGAATCTGAAGAGGCAGAAATATATAATGAGAATGAAAAAAGGAGCACTAACCTTTGTAAGGAGGAAAGAAGTAGAAACTTAAATCATGAGCAACTGTTTGTTCGAGGAAGATAACGGTGTGTAAATAGTTGTGTAAGGCAACGTGTGTGTGTGTGTGTGTGAGTGTGTGTGTGTGTGTCGGAGATAAAAAGTCAGCAAAGCAGCAGGCAGGAAGATGAGCGCTGGAGAGATGTGGGCTGCCAGTCAAAGTGCATACTGTATAATAGTGGACAACTCAAAACGTTGTTAACCTCCCTACATCCCTGCTTTCAGCCTCTTCAACTGTAAGTGTGTTTGTGTGAATGATGCATTTAAGTGCGTGTGTGTGTGTGTGTGTGTGTGTGTGTGTGTGTGTGTGTGTGTGTGGGTGGATATGAGTAGGGTAGGTGTGGCTGCAGGCGCCTGCACTAAAAGTCTGCTTTGCACTTTTTGTACCTGGATTTGTATATTTGCGTACTTTAAACTGGGTGTGTGTGGATGCAGCAGGCTGCCCACACACACACACACACACACACACACACACACACACACACACACACACACACACACACACACACACACACACACACACACACACACACACGTTGCCTTTCCTCTGATCTTTTGATACATCCCATAAGAGGAAAAACAAAAGAATAGATGTGTGATTAGTGCAGTAAATGCATTTTCAGCATCCACACTATAAGTTTTTGCTTTACCATGCAAAAGTTAAGTATATTTTGTGTTTATATAGCTTTTATTTCTAGGGATATGAATCTTTCGGTTCCTCATAATTCTAATGTTTTTATTCTTGCGTCACAATTTGATTCAAAACTATTTGATTTCATAGAGAAAAAAAAAGAATCTTAGAGAATCTTGATCCATTTGTTTCTCACACCGCTATTTATTTTGCATTCTAATTTATCTTGTTACTGTCAAGTTGAGTAGAATCGCACAGACTAGATTAGGTTGGGACTGTAAAGAAGGACACAACCAGACAAGAGGAAAGGAGTGGACATAAGTACCAGAAGGAGAGAGAAGAGAAAGAATTGATGTGAAGTGAAGAGGGGTGTCATTCCGCATCACTTTCTGTATTTCTTTGCTGTTCTTTGGCTTGTATCATTGTGAGAGGGTCACAATCCTGCATCTCCTTTTAGCCACTTTTGAATCACAGTCCAAGAGAAATATTGCTGTGTCACGGGATAATGTGTGATAGCTGCGTCTCTGCCAGACTGACATACAGGCGTGTTTGCAGAAAGATAAGATAAGCAGAGAGACAGACATGCCTGAAGGTTGGCTGGCAGATTGACAGACATCGAGAGGTACAGCAGGGTAAAGCGCCATGTTACAGGACAGATGGGCTGCAGTATTCCATTAAAGGGACTCATTTCTCTCATTTCTTGTACTAAGAGATCCCTTTCAATTTTACTCATACTGGCTTTTGAGTGTGTTTGTAGGAACCTTTGGAGTTTTATTAAAGAGTTTGGGGGCCCAGGTCTTACCTGTTTTGATGGCACCTGGAAGTTGCTTGACATCTTTTTTATCCATATTTCTCTTCATTTTCATTGTGTTTTTGGGACCTTTTTTTATAATCCGACTGGAGGGTTGAAAGATAAATGGTGTGGTATGCGTTACACATTGCAAAGCTGATATGAGCTGTATATATTTGAATGCAGATGCATTCAGTATTTTGGCTAATCCAAATGCAGTTGTCCAATTCACAAAAAGGTGACGGCCAGATTGTAACTTCAGAGATAAAATCCTTGCTTGCCAGATGTAGTGTACTATGGGAAGAGAGACCTAGAGACGGCGCAAAATTTGGTCTGCGGTGGATCTCGAGAAAGTGTAATACCTCTTGTATCATACAGCCAGCTGTGTGCTGATCCACTTACATGATTGACTACCTGTGGGGTTTCTCCAGCCCGTCATCGGCTGCTCAGTATCACCAATCAACGTCAAGCTGGCTGGTTTACATTTCCTAAGGATGTTATTTTGTGGCTCAGTTAAGTCACTTTCCCTCAATTAATGTTGCTGATTGTGCTGTTGATGATTATTCAATTAATGTGCAGGGCAGTAATTATCCTTTATTTGTCAAAGCGGCATTTTGATTATCCTTCAAAGCGCAACTGTCACGTGAAAAACCCCCTCAGTTTTAATGTCACTATTTGACTGAAAGAAAGACAACCATGTAGGAAGGAAGGATTTTGTGTCCGGGGATAATATTGTGTTACTGTCCTCACGAAACACAACAGATTGACTGGAAAGTGTGGTGTCCTATGGTAGAAACCATGTTACTGTCCTTCTCAGAAAGAGACTGACAGCCTGAGATGTGCATCCGGAAATAACCGAAAAGAAACAAAGTCATCAGATGGCAAGATGGACGAAACGAGGAAAGACAAAGCCGTGAAGGGTTATAGGATGCTTTCGGAGACGAGCGTGCTTTCCCTTCTTTGACATTTCTCTGCTGAAAATGTTGATGGAAGAGGTGTTTCTTTTCCTTCCCATGCTTATTGGCTATTGATGGCTGCAGATGTAAATATTAAGCATGCTTTGCGATGACTCGGGTAAGTCTGAGCCAATTGGGATGGTACAATTTGACTCTGTAAACACCTCAGATGATGTTTGTCGACTAAAACCCCAAATATGAGTTCACCTCTCACTGCTGACTTGGATAAATCTGGTGTAAATCCAGCCAATATTCCCACCTGCGGGTCTACGTGTCTTCATGTAATCCGACCAACATGTGTCTGTACGTGCTTCGCTTAAGGAAAGTGTGTGTGTGTGTGTGTGTGTGTGTGTGTGTGTGTGTGTGTGTGTGTGTGAGTGAGTGAGAGAGACACGGCAGCTCCATCAAGTTTCATTACTGTAATGATTATGAGCGCGTGATGTGTAACGGAGTAGAAATAACTCGAAACAAACTACATTAGTAACACGGTGAGGTTGGGGCTGAGAAGGAACAACACACCGGCAGGGTATCCCCATTGGGTTCAGTTAGTCATCAGAGTCAGTGAATCAGGTTTCATATGCTGTTGCAGCCATTGTTACCAAGAATACTTGATGCTTATGGAAGCTTATTTATAAATACTTTGGCCAGCAGAAACCGGCCGTAGGCACAACATTGACATAATATCAATATATAAAGTCAATATGGTGAGTCAAACCGTTGCCTGTTCCCACACTTCTCTTCTGGCAACAGAAAGCATTTCAGTTGCATTTTATTATTATTATTATTATTGGCAATTAACAATTTAAAAAAAATCAGGGTAAATACTAGAGTAGTGTTCACGTGCTAAGACCTTGGAATGATTATCCTTTTAGTTTTCAAAAAATAAACCAGACAAGCAGTATAATCTTAGCAGTGGGAATTAAAGCAACTTTTATAACTATTCATACATACAGTATGTGTGTACTGGCCCAAATGTCTCCTGCTATATACATTTGGTTATTTTACACAGCCAGTGAGCTCACTACCAAGGATACCAAGGACCAATCAATGAAGTCACGTCAATAACAGAAAATGAGTCCGTGCGAAGCTATGCAGGTAGCGCATCGACACTAAACATGAGCTTTGTTAACTTACCTTACCATCTGCTTCTTGAGGCTATTACTTCAGTCTTAGGTTACATAATAATTTAAAGGTAGATAGCTCATCAACATATGTGACATGACATGAGTATGATTGACATTACCAGCCAATACACTTTACTCTCAAGGTAGAAAGTTGTCCTTTTAGGCATTAGGGATGTCAGGATTAACCCGGTGTTGCCATATCCGCAGTTACATAAAGCATTCCGTTCTTGGTACGAGGTTCCATTGAGTTCCATTATGATGCGTACAGGCTCTATTCAGTAAAAAATAGTTTTGTGAAAAGGTAAATTATAATGTGTTCAAATGTCATCTAGTAAAATGCATTTTCTTTTGGCAAGAAACTTGAATAAATAGTTGTTTGAAGGAGATGTTTTCACATAAAGTCAAAATATATTATAAAAAAATAGAAAAGGAGGCGAACAAAGCACGACACATCCCACTTTCCTCTTGGTTAGAACTGGCTACAAAAGCAATGTGGTAAAAGAGTGTGACGCAGCGGAACAGTGCTACAAAAATGTGGAGCATGGGAGATTGTTAAGGGAGATGTAAAGTGAGGATGACAATTGGTGAGAATGACGTCGGGAAATCGGGAGAGAGGGAGAGATGGGGACGTGTACCGTTGTCATGTAAAGTGGCGACTAGAATCACAATAGTCTTTGAGTCAAAAAAACATGGATTCCCTTTCTCTGTTCTTTTTCTAGCATATAAACAAACCAGACTAACATGGAGACGGACAGAATAATATCAAAACCCTCCTTTCAAAGAGAATGTGAATAAAAAATGGAGCTTATGCAAATGTGTGTTAAGGGGAGGCACTATAGGATAACACATTTAACTAATGGACGTCACCATGGAACTTCCCCAGTTGATTACTTACATCAGTAAGTTTTGTGAAAAGATATGTTTACATATGCAATGAGGCATTATCTTATTATGAGCTCATTTTCAGAACAGAAATCTGAACCTTTTTATATAAAATCAAAATTCTTGTTTCATTTTGTTGACATTAGAGTGAAAGGTGTAACTGAGGGAATTTTGAATATTTTATCACTCCATAAATCAGAAAATGCTGTCAACGGCCAGGAATGAAATGTTATATAAATCAGCTATGAATGATATATGAGAAAACCCCTCGACCTTCTGAATATAGATAAGAATGCGACTGGAATGTTTGGTGTATATATAAGTGCTACTGAAGTGGAGCTTTTCTGGGTCAGAGTTTGAGAAAAAAAACCTCCATATAGAGAAAACAGCCTTTTTAGAGATATGCATTTTAAAATGCCATACATTTTTGCACATTTGTAACTAATAGATATCACTTTGAAACTTACCCAGTTGATTATTTACTTCACGAAAATATTTTCTGAAATGTTAAATAGGCTAATTAATTTGGCGAACTTTGAATTTAAGAGAACTCTATAGATGCAAATAGACAAAGTTTATAAAAAATAAACACTTTAAATGTGTTTTTTTTAGATGTTTTCTTTCCACTAGTCTGACAAAAGACATGTGATGGAAGCAAAATTGTCCGCTCTCAAAATGTAACCGCACCTTTAGTGTCTTAACAAAGAGGTAAGTAAGTAAGATGGATGCAAATGACTTTAGGTGACACGCATTAAGACGTTTAGAGACTCATCCACGGTCTCAAATAGGATCACGATCTCATTTGTGTCGGTGATTTCTGTGAACTTCATAGAAATGTCAAGCAAAATCTCTAATTACAATGACTGACCATAAAATGCAACGTGACTGCGACCCTACCTGCTTTCTGCACAAGTACTCCACATTTGCCTGCCTGCTTTTGAAGTAAAGCGATCAAAGTAGTTGCCTTCCTCTCTGAATGGATAAAGGTCCATGAGATGTATACAGGCGGTGGGCTTTAGAGCTTTGAGGAGAGACAGGACAGGACACCTGCGGGGGTGTTAGGACAGAGGTGTAAATAAGTGAAGAGAGGATTCGAGGTGGGAAGAGACAGCAGGGGAGCGAGGGAATAGAGATGAAAAGG
This sequence comes from Cottoperca gobio, assembly GCF_900634415.1. Lineage (NCBI taxonomy): Eukaryota > Metazoa > Chordata > Actinopteri > Perciformes > Bovichtidae > Cottoperca > Cottoperca gobio. The sequence goes on from NC_041377.1 coordinate 13,997,437, forward strand.
AGTGAGTGACATGAGGTCGGGGAATGATACGGAGATAGCGGTGGAGGACGTGGGCACCTTTTTGATTATTGCGAGACAGATGGGAGTAAAAGGAATGTGCCACTTGCATAGCAGTATCATGTTAAAGTGCTTTTTATATTATCTTTAATTGGCAAATGACGGTGTTTGGTCCAAAGCCCTAATTGCTCACAAATATGGCGTAAACATCCACTTAGACTCGAGAATGAACTGATTACAATTCGTAGGTCAAATGTTAATGACCTCACAAACACGATAATAATTCATATGGTAATTATGACGACTTCACACTGTTGTCTAATAGGTTAAAGTGATGACAATTTGGATAAACATGGATGTAAACTGCACTGGTTAATGGAGGCATACAACTTCAAACTTTTACACCTTTTTTTCCCCCTTTTAAATATAAAGTGTTTTTGTTGGTGATGCTATTTTTGGTATTTTCAGCCAGAAATGATATCGGGCTTAGCTATAATGTCGTGCACTGCTTGTGTTAAATTTCCCAACAAATAAGTGTGTGGAACAACAGATGTAAAACAAAAAGATTGGGTTTAAGGCTGACTCACTATTGTTTGATACTGCATTCATTGGCAAAACTGGCAATAATTTATTGTAATTGAAAATGCCACTGATTAATAACTAAACACAAGTTTTTTTCGAAGACTGATGAGAAAATGTTGAAAGAACAAAAAACTGAAGAGGAACGCTGACTGGACAGCGACAACATTAAGTGAAAGGAAAAGAAGACTTAAAGATAATTTCCCTTCGAATCTCCTGCGACAGAGAGATGAGACATAGATGAAATAATAACAGTATAGTGGATCGAGAGGGCAAGATGTGAAGGGGCAAGCAGAAGAGGAGAAAAGTGGATTTTAGAGAGTAAAAGAAGGTGAGTAAAAAGAGTTAAGACTGAAGTCTCGGCTATCAACAGAAAGAGGATATGTGGAGGGGAAATAAATCAGTTAGAGCAGGGGTGTCAAACTCATTTTAGTTAAGGGGCCACATGCAGCCCAATCTGATCTCAAGTGGGCCGGACCAGTAAAATCATATCATAATAACCTAGAAATTACGACAACTCCAAATGTTCCCCTTTGTTTTAGTACAAAAAAGTACAAGTACATTCTGAAAATATTCACATTTAATAACTATCTGAAAAATAAGTGCAAATTCAACTACTAGATAGATAGATAGATAGATAGATGGATAGATGGATAGATGGATAGATACTTTATATATCCCGAGGGAAATTCAGGACATCCAGTAGCTTAAAACATGACATACAACAATTACCCATCTACTGCTTCCTCCCCAACACACCACAGCATAGAAGAGAGCGCTGGCCACCACAGACTGGTAGAACTGTGGCTCAGTTTATCATTTACACATGTGTACAACATACACATCAGCGTGTCTACAAAGGCACAACACATTTAGTCACAGGTATCTGGAACTGAACAATATAGTATTTTATAGTATTTATTTATGTATGTATGTATTTATAGTATTTCAGACCTCTGGCTTGGATGAAATTAACAGTTCGGACAACCACTGCCATGACGTGATCCATTTTTATCGACTTGCAACACAATGCTTCCTGGTGCAAAATACAGTGACATGTCCAAAAACCATGTCCTCCATTTGCAGTCTGTACTTTCTCTCTGAGTTTTGTCACAACACCTGCTTTTTCCCCGATCATTGATGGCGCGCCATCTGTAGCCACGCTAACAGCACAGGCCCAGTCCACTCAGACCCGGTCCAGCGCTCCAATGAGAGCGTTAAAAATGTCATTTGCTGTTGTGGTGTCCGTCATAGGCACCAACTCAAGGAACTCCTCGATGACGGTCAAAGTCTCATCAACATCACAAATGAATATGGTCAGTTGAGCAACATCCGAAATGTCCGTGCTCTCATCAATTGCAACCGAAAATGCAACAAATGACTTGACTTTGTGCTTCATCTGGCTGTTAACTCTGCCGAAAGATCTGAAATCCTATCTGCCACAGTGTTTCTCGTCAGGCTAATGTTGGCAAAAGCCTGTCGCTTCTCAGGGCACACGAGTCCTGCAGCCTTCAGCATGCATGTTTCCACAAACTCACCCTCACAGTCTGGCTTTGATGCTAATGCTATTTCGCTAGCAATAAGGTAGCTAGCTTTCACTGCTGCATCACCGATATCTCGGCTACGGGTAAAAACAGACTGCTGCTTCTTCAGACCCGCTAACAATATTCTCTCTTCTCAGTTGTCCTTGCAAGCTGTTGTATATTTCGCCATGATGAGTCTCATAGTGGCACCGAATATTATATTCTTTGAGCCCTGAAACCTGCCGCGAACACACCAAGCACACAGCTTTCCCACTCACCTCTGTGAATAAATAGGAAAGGTCCATTTGTCTTGGAAAACTCTTCACTCCATGTCCACTAATGACGGTGCCACAGAGTGTGATGTTGACAGAACCCGCCAGCTCCAGAAGTTCTTCACCGGCAGCTCCAGCATCAACAGTTTGCTTGCTTGACAGTGTTGTGTGCGACCCCCAGTGGACACATTTGAAATAACAGTTACTTTCATTGAAACATTGCAGTTAATGTCTTCTCTGTAATCTTTAAATCATCCCCCGGTTCCGGCCCGCGGGACGTATGTTTAAAACCCCTGAGTTAGAGCATAGGTGTTCAACAGGGGGTCCGCAAAATAGTTTGTAGAGAAAGCAAAATATTTTTTAGAAAATATTTTTTTTTTCTTTGCACATTCACATCCTTCCCACCCCCCTCGCACAGAACTCCGACAGCACCCCCCCTTCGTTTGAAGCAGGGGGTCCCTGCTCATGCTACACCAGTTTGGGGGTCCTTGGTCCTGAGTTAGAGTATTTAAAAGCCCCACAGAAAGACTGAAGATGGACAAAAGCTACAGGCTCAGCTGAATACAATTAGTCAATTGATGGTTGTCTGAAAGTACTTTTCTGATGCTTTTGTGGCGTGAACAGTGGCCGGTGCTGAGCAGTCCGGCTCATGGAAAGAGTTGCTCACACTGTCAACTGCCCAAACGTCTCTGCCGTTTACATCTATTGTCGCATTGCCGTTTTGATTTTTTTCTCAATAAAATTCTTGTCCAATATGGTTTAATTTGCGATGTTTTTCTTACGGTTAAAAAACAACAACAACCACTTGAGTGGTTTGAATGTTAATGAAGCAAGCGGTTCTGAGAATTGTTTCCTGTGGATCTGTACCTAATGAGGCAGCTTTCAGCTTTAAATCCTCCATTTTTCTTGCGATTCAAAGATGATTTTTCTTACTGTATGACTGCCAAACAAACTTATTTTCCCTCCACAAGCAGTGAAGTTTGTACTATCCTTTCATATGTCTTTATCATACCACCACTTTCATAAGTCATGATATTTAAATGGTTTCTGTCCGTCTATCCATCTCTTTCCTACTTTCTTCCTCTCCATTCATCCCGTCCTTTACGTCACATCATAGATATTCTATATTGATCACAGTGTCACTGCCTCACTTCCACCATCCCTTTTGTCTCTCTCCCTCTTTCCACTCTCTCCCTTGCTCCACCTTCTTGCCCCAGTCTACTCTCGCCCACATATTATAATAATACTATCCGTCCATCCCTCTTTCTCCTCCCTCCGTCTCCCCCTTTATTCTTCCCCTCCCTCCTTCCCCTCCTCCATCCCTCCTCCCACCCATCTCATTATATTAATAGGCTGTTGAGAGTGTGATTTCAGCAGTATCTCTTTCTATTAGCAAACACTGCATTAGTGCATTAAGTCTGTGTGAACAACACTGCCTGTTACTCAGCCAGACACTTTAACAGCATGATGGCACACACACACACACACACACACACACACACACACACACACACACACACACACACACACACACACACACACACACACACACACACACGCACACACTGCAATTTGATATTCCAATAGGCCCACTCAAGTTCTTCATGTTGTCAGACGTGCATGCACAAAAAAACATCTTCCCACACAAAACTAGTGAATGCACAAAAGACTAGAATGCTACTTATAGACTACTAAATTACAAGAATTGATAGTCACAGAGTCAGCCCAGTGCATTACCTGCATGCCAATGCAGCAAACGATGAGTTTAAAGCGACAACACGGCTCAAAACATCACTCAGGTGAACCAGTGATCTTGTTTGATCAGTTGGAGTCTGATTTTGGTATATGATAGTGCTTACGTCCACAAGTTAAGACTTGTGAGTCCACATGTGTGAAGAGGGAGGTGGGTTGGAAGACACAGGGGGTATTCAGAAATGCCATTGCTTCCCCTCAGCGGGTGCGTGAGTGTGATAGAAAAGAAATACGATACCGCTTCCCTCGAGACCATATGGTACAGATAATGAGCTGGTCCTCCTTCACTCCTGCTTTGATCCTTTTCCCTTAACCTTGTCTTTAAAGGCACAAGCAGGTGAATTATTTAATTATAATGCTGCAGCTGTTTGTCAGTTTCACACCTGTTACTCTATCTGATAGATATCTTTTTCCTTCCCAGTTTGAGCTCACATCAATTAAGTTATAGTAGAGCTAATCTTTATAAACAGATTCGGCATTCAGGCCGATATACATTGGCAGCAATAGAATCTCTGAACCCTATGTAGTTGCTATAGTTTGATGATGATGTAGCATTTTATTGTCCTAAAATAAGCTTTTACACTGGCTGCTTGAGAAACAACTCTGTCGTGGATTGTTGTCTGTCAAGTGCAACTCAAATTTTCACCCCTCCAGTTTCTAATCGGACTGTAAACGATTGACCAGCAGATGTTAAAGGAAGTTTGGCCCAAATATTCACTGGCTCCACCCTAACCCTAGAAATATCACCCATCGTCCCCAGAGGCACATCGTCGTCAGACTGGTTGTCGTTTTGCTCAAAGATTGCTGAAGAGCAAACTCACCCAGTGCTTAAGTACCTAAGTATAATGACTTCCTCTCGTATAATAATTTGACTTCTCTTATCTCCATTTACATAGTCACTTCTCTGTCATTTTAAATTGAGTCACCTCCTATATCGACAGCACAGCTACTGTTTGCACAAGTCTGTGTTCGACGGTGTTAACCTGTTGGTGGACCTGCCTTAATGGCCATTTAGTGATGCATGGGAGCACAAGAAGTGTAATGTGTCACCATCTGCTGCGCTGTTGTTTCAACCCTGAAACAATTGTTGAAATGTCAGAATACATTTGTGCTTTTTCATGCTCCGTGAAGGCACAAGGACCGCTGTGGCAACAAGCTGTTGGATTCTCAAAATTAGAATCACTTTAATCAGCAGCACTATAAACACTCAGGGGTTTCAACACTGCCACAGAGACACTTTTTTCCATTTTAATAACGGCACACACAGTTCACAATGATAACTGGAGGAAGAGTTACCGCAGTATCTTGTAAACAATGGGTTTTCAACTTCGCACAGACGCAAACAAAAGTGGGCTTATCATTTCTAGCCAGCCATAGTGGATTTTGTCAGTTGAAATGATGACTAGCAGAATTTATCAGTTGTAGTTAGCCAGCGTAAGAGGATGCAAAAAAGTGGGGTGTAAACTGCGTCTCCAGCTGGTTCGTTTTAAAACAAGAACCCAGTGAAAGGCTCTAAATGATGTACATGATGGCTACCTACATATAATATGATACAATATAATACAAAACCAAAAGACTGCGCATAAAGCTAGTGGGTAAACTTGCCCCAAACAAATAATACTCTTAACTCTGATATACCACCATCTTGGCTCATGATCGTGAATCTGTCACTATCTCAGCACCTTTTCTGGAACAGACAACTATTCCACCCTGCCCTGTAACAACACATTATCCAAATCAAACAAATCCCTGTGAGCTCTTGGATGGGCACAACCTGCACTGGAGCCAACTCAAACAGCATGACTGTGTACTCATTAAAAAATGAGCATCTGATAATTTGCTATTATTTCATTTCCATTGAAACTGTGTCAAAGAGGTTTTGATTCAACTATATATCCATTTGTGAGAGTACATTTGTGGTGGTGTTGTTGTTGTATAATATGATCCAGTCCAATACAAGCCTGTGTTTTATTTCTCCGTATTTAATGATTTATTTATGTGCATTAGTGTGCAAAAGATAGATCCCTTGTTTACACACACAAAACACCTGAAAGAAAGTATGAAATATTACACAAATTTGGATGGCAGCAAAAGGAACATAAAACAAACCAGTCTAATCTTATTCTTGCACATCAAACCTGCTTTCCCATTTCCCATATTTTTACTGCTATTCTATTTATGCATGATTTCACATTTAAACATAGTAAACAGCAGCCAATGGAGAAAAAGAAAAGAAAAGACCAGGGTAGAAATATAAACAACGTTCCTCCTCTCTTTACCCCAAGGAGGGAGGCACTGTAGAGGCAGCGCTAAACAGCCAAGCAAAGAGAAACACCTAGCACACAGTCCTCATCCATACGCTTTATTTACTGTATGTCAATGTAACTGTCGACATTATGTTATATTGTTATGAACTGCAATTCATCTCCTCTCACGTTGAAAGACTCGATGGTGCAGATATATCAGCACCGGTGTTGAGAGGGACTTCCATGATATACACACTCTGATCCACACACCTTCTGAAGATGATACATAATGTAATATGCAAAACATGACCAATTTCTGAAGTGGTTGCCTGCTGAGCTGATGATGGGTCTCTTGTGAGGGGTTACAAGCTCATAGAGAGAAATGAATCAACATGTACACACAGCAACACCCTGGTGATTGAGGAGCACGGAGGAGTCCCACACAATCCAAGAAAGCACACACGCTCTTTGCAGTCACGACTATAGCTGTGCGTGCTTGAGCCATATGTGAGCATGTATTGATTTGTGTCTGCCCCTGGGGAAATTTGTCATCCCTGTGTTGCCTCAAAAAAACTCCCCACCTTAAACACTTACCGAAAACTGATTTCATAACCAGAACATGCACACTCAAATGGCTTCATACCCTTTAATTTGCTGCTAAGTTGTTTCACCTTCAACACATTTAAATGTTTTCCATGCAGGTCTGCTTACTTCTTGCATGAGGCCTGTTTCCAAGAGTAGTAGTGGGGATATGGTATGCCTAATGGGGTTGATGCAGGGGGAATACCTGTTTGAAACTCAGACTTGCTCTGACTCACGGTTCTCAGACACTGGCAGGTGGGAATAACTGTATTCTTTTCTCACTGCGTGTGTCGGTCCTCTGCCAACATTTGTGAATCTAACAAGACTGAAATGTAATTTTAGCGCCACGTGTGTGTCTTTTTGTGGAATTTGCAGTCGCACAGACAATGCTGGCAGGTGTCAAGTACATCCGCTCACATGCACACACTATCGCGCATGAGACCCACAGCGAAGCACCGTTGGATAGCACTTTTGTGTAACGGCAGGGGGAGGCAGAACAGAGAGTGGAAGCTGCAGGTGGCTGGCTCTGACCAAGTAGTTTGTCGCCTTCCTCCAATGTGTGTCACTGCACATGAGATTTAGGTTGCTGATGTGATGCAGCTGTCGGAGGAATATATTATTCAAATAACACAGAGGCGAAGGGAAATATGTGTCAGGGCGGACTGAGGCATTTTGAGAAAAGTGACAGAAGGGAGCAAAGTGAGAGACTTTTGTTGGTGCTTCAGGCAATGTTTTTTGGAGAGGTGGTGGCAGAGACAAGAGATAAGGACGGAGAAAGAGAAGTGAGTGAATCTAAGACTATCAAAGTTATTATTTATTTATTTGCCCAATCAATCTCTGGTTAAAATCAGCCATGCAGTAGATTGTTTGGCTGAATGAGAAGAGGTGAGTTATCAAACCAGTATTTAATCCAACGGACTGTGTTTCCATCTAGTCCATCACAGAGGTTCCTTAAGAATTGTAATTTGATTTAATTATAAATAGACAACAACTAAAGCAGTGACTACCACATAGTGATTTCAGAGCCTGGAGTAATAATGAGCAAGATAAGGAGGCTTTCTCTTACACTGTCATAAATAATAAGAGTAATAATCCACATGCTTGAGGGGTTTGTCCCGGTATTTATGTCAATTTGTTGGATTAATCTCACGTCTCACTGTATTCTGAACTTCTCCCTGTAATTGTCAGGCTGTTTTTTTTAAAGAGTTATTAAAAACAGGATGCACTCAGTGCTGCTTTACTGTACCTGTCAAAACATCCACTGCTGATTTAGTGTTCATCATAAGTGATAATTAAAGATAATCATAATTTTCCCGTAGACTCCTGGTTGTGTGTCTATTACTGCATTAGTAGATTTGTATTCAAGACATTCAAAGGCAGGTGAGGGCAGATGGCTGCTTGTTCTGTGTGTGTGTGTGTGTGTGTGTGTGTGACTGAGTTTGAGTTGGTTCCAGAATGTGTGATACAGTGCAATAAAGCTGTGTGTGTGTAAGTGTGAGGAAAGAAGTGATAATGTATCGACGGAGATATATTGAAGGCTGTAACCTCGGGTCTCTGGCCTCCAGCCTCTTGGCCATCCTCACCTCTCATATATTGGCAGTGTGTGTAAGTGTGTGTGTGCATGGACACAGTTGTAACCCCAATGCGTTTGAAAAAAAAAAAAGCATAGACATTTCCCCAAAATTGCCACTGTGTTTATATGTGCATGTATACGTGCGCATGTGTGACACACTGATCCTGGCTCCACCACCACCACACCTCAATCACCTGCCATGCCTTGTCCTCCAGCCCTCCCCCTCTGACCTTCTCCCAGCAGCGAGTGCAGATTCATTGCTACAATTGTAAATCTTTTTTCGACCCAAGCGCAGCCTTTTAATAAGGTTCCTCTTGAAATTTAAATTGACTGAGGCTTGTGGGTTGGTATTTCAGCTCCTGCCTCTCCAGCAGAGCTTTCTGTGTCACTGTGGTTAATTCATTGTCACCCAGAGCATGTAATACCTGCCAGGGTGGGAAGTTCCATCATGTATTTTCCATGTTCATGTTCCCACTTTGTAACACTGTGAACAGAACGGCTGACTCACGAGCTGTAACTAAATCTTTCCAGTGGTCAGAATAGTGTGGCTTTGTCTGACAGGAATCTAAGTTCCGCCGCCCCGAGGCAAATCTTAACGCAATCGATATCTTCTATCTTCAATCTAGTGACGTGTAATCCAGGCCTTCATTTAGTCTCTGCTTGTTTGCTTCCAGTCATTCTATCCTTAACTCAATTACGTCGCCCTCATGCCTCCAGATTACAGATACCACCCTTTTAAACAGGTGCCACATTAAATGACTGGTTTTCCAATCTTTACTTTAACCTGTAAAAATCAATGGCTGGGCTTTGAGTCTGATTTAGACTATATATGTACATTGTTATTATAAAAAGACTGAGATTGTGTGTGAGTCTATTTCCATCTCATCTATTTCATGAGGCATTAATGTACGATATTTCTCTTTAGGTTCTGGCCTTGAAATATCTTTGTTTATCTTGTGTTGTCCACCATATGATTAGAACCTTCATAATAACCCAACATATATTTATATATTCATGCATATTTATTGGTCGGTCATGGTGCGTGTCATCTTGGTGCGTGTCATCTTGGTGCGTGTCATCTTGGTGCGTGTCATCATGGTGCGTGTCATCTTGGTGCGTGTCATCTTGGTGCGTGTCATTATGGTGCGTGTCATCATGGTGCGTGTCATCATGGTGCGTGTCATCATGTCCCTGTCCGGATTTGATGTTGCGGCCATTGTGATCCGACCGCGAGATGGTCTGTACTTAACATAGTCAGAGTGAGTGTGTTAGCATGCCGATGTTAGCATTTAGCTCAAAGCACTGCTGTGCCTAAACACAGCCTCAGAGAACTGCTAGCATTGACATAGACTCTTAATAATGTTTTGAATATATCTCCCTTTCAAAAAATCAAACATTACAGAGCCAATCAAATACTGTCCATGCCTCTTAAATGTTAACACATGAGACCCAGATACAGCTAAGCTAACAGTGATATTCACAGTGCTGCTAATTACTAGTTATTTATGCTCAATGTTGCAAAGCAGGAAGTAGTAAGGTGATCCCGCTGAGTGACTTCCACGGCTTCAGTGGGGAAGAATCCTCACCGCCTGATGAACCTTCTACAGTCTGCGTATGGGTGCTGAAAAACTTAATGGCTTACTGGGACATTAATTCAGTGTCTCGTGTATGTAGAACCCAAAGATATACCCAGTGTTTATGGTAAGCTAAGAGAACCAATGATTACATTCCTATCATCTATGTGACTTTTACACAGCTGGATGTAGACTCATCTATATTTCAATGGCCACCAGGATTGTGTGCAGCAGTCCAATTTCGGTGATTTATTCAAGTACGGAATTTCAAAATGTGGAGATGAAGGGGTTAAATGCAGCCTCAGTATGCATACAAAAAAACCCTCCTGTATCTGCTTGTCATTTCATCTTCTATGTAATTCTTTCCCTCTTTTTCTCCTTCGCTCTATCAATCTCATCTCCGTCACTTCTGTTCTGTTCATTTGCATTCTGCCTAAGTCTCTTTCGCATTCCCTTTGTTTTTTGTCATCTATCAGTGTCATCTCTCTCTCTCTCTTTTCTTAACCTCTGGGCTTTTTAAACAGTCTTCTCATTTCAAGCCTCTTGCTTTCTCTCAAACTCAGATCTTTCTTGTTGTCCCTTTTTCAAGGAATCTGCATTTTCTTCACTCGCCTACTTTTTCTCCTCTGCTTCCCTTTCACCTCTCATAGTTTTTTCTCTCACCTTTACTCTTTAATTTCTTCCCCCCCCTCCCTCCTCTTTAGTCTCTTTATGTCTCTGCTTAACATTCCCTCTCACATTTCCCTCTCATCTTTTCCCTCTCGTTGTTTCTCACTTGCTTCATTCTCTTTGCTCCCAATACATGTTTCTGTGTCATCTCTTCTTTCTCCCTGCCTCTTGCTCTTTGCCTTCCTCTTACGCTGTATTTTCCGTTGTTCCTCCTCTCTCTCTCAGCTGCATTTCTTCTGTCTTTGTGCGCTCGTGAAGTATCCTCTTTTTACCTACTTTCCCACTCTGTCGTTCTTTCATCTGGTCTATCTGTTTACTTGTCAACAATCAAATTACAGGCTGCTATTCTATTCTGAATATCCTGTGATGTTGAGAGCATGCCCAGGGTGAAACCGAGACAGTAAATGGAATATCAATGTTGTTTAGCAACAGTTAAAGTAGCATCTCTGAGAGCACCAATGAAGTGCGATAGAATGATGTGATCTCTCTTTGTCTCTTCTTTTGTCCCCATCTCACTGTCTTGAAAGTTGCCCTTTTCCGCACTAAATGCACGTTTTTGATATGACATGGCTACGCTGGTGATATAAATGTTGGTGTTTTTCAAGTTATTTTCAGATAAAACTCCTTAAATCTCGCTGACCTGCTGGTGTATGCTGTTAATTTGGTCAGCTATTTATTATTTAAACGTTTTGTCATGTGGTCAGCCTCATGTTTCATTTAGTCACAGTCTATTATATTTTATCTCTTTTCTTTCAACGGTAATAAAGACAGATTTTGCTGAAGTTTGTATTTTTTGTCAACAATATTGCGTGCTGATGGTCACAGTTGGTGTTCAATGACATGTATTTAAAATTCTAGTGGAGATCCAACAGTTTCTCAAATTCATATTTGGAATATTTTAATTTGATGGGATTATTCCATCAAAAAAAAGCATTATGTTCTTGGTATTGAGTATGAATATTTCAATCTTTCTAACCATCATATAGCGTTGGGAAAGAATGGTGAAAAACATGACACTGTTGTATGATATGATACTGTAGGAAAAAACAACCTTAAAGCTACTTTACTTAAAAGAATAAAAGGTGTCTGATAAAATTAGTTTTAAGTATTAAAATGAGACTAAACTGGATAAGAATATTTTTCTTATTGCAAGTAGTTCATTAGGTGTCGTAATTAGTTTCTGTGGTAGTAAACCGATAAGAAAAAGGAGCAAAAGTGATGGGAGGATAGACACAAAGGCAAAGGGCAAAACAGTGAGGTAAAAAAAGCGAGACAGATGGACCCAGACAGAGACGACAGGGTCAGACAGACACCTAACTCTCCGCCCCAACAGCCTCATCCTGGTGAATTAACTTGGTGAAGTCCCACTGTGCCAGTCCTCTCCTCATTAGACACAGACCACGGCTGCCTGTTACAGGGCTGAGTCAAATGTTGAGCAAGTAAACAACCCTCAAAGGATGACTCTAAACCAGAGCTCTGCACAGCCAGATCAATTTACAGTATGTGAGCCTTCCTTCTCTCCTCTGACATCTCAGTCAAAAACACCTCCAGCTCAATCTGGAGCAATACATTCTGCTCCAAACTACTATAAATTCATATATTTTACAATTAGTATCTGCGCAAATGGGAAATATCAAAAGGTAGACTAAATTAAAACAGGTTAAACGTAAGTGTATTGCTTATCGTGTGTGTGTGCACATCTTAAAAGAAAGTGTTTAATTACTTGAATCCCCATTACTGACCCTGACTGTAACAGTGTGTGTGTACATCTAAACATTTGTGTGTTTTAATGAATTAAATCCCGATCACTAACCCTGACTGTAACAGTGTGTGTGTGTGTGTGTGTGTGTGTGTGTGTGTGTGTGCACAAGCTCTACAGCAATCCTCTCTCTGACACCATATTGTGTGTGTGTGTGTAACAGAGAGGCTGTGTATGCGTGTAATGCAGTGGGGTTAATTAGCTTCAGACCACTGCCATCTATCAACCTAATGCTCAGACTCTGGCCCCGACAGCTCCATTACCGCCAGACACACACACACACACACACACGCACACAAACTCACACACAGCCATGACGTGTCCATTCTCTCATGTTGTTCGCACAAACCTTTACATACAGATGCTTGCCTTTGTTCTTCACACAACCACAAGTTGTTATTAACATAAATCAGCCTCTCAGATAAGACGGTTAGCTTAATGTTGATCAGGCTTTGGTTCTGGGGCCAGTTTAGGTCATAGACTCTATTTGTTTAGGTCTCCACATGACAAGAGGGATACTACAGTATCTTTTTAACCCATTTGTGCCTGCAACTGAAACTTTGAATTTAGAATTTGAACTGTCAAACCCTGAAAAAGTGATTTTCTAAAATGTATTTTTAATCGTACTATGTTTAGTCTTTGGGCACGTGGGACTACTGTTTTTTTGCTTTCTTCTCCCATGTGCCCAAATACTAAATATAGTATGATCAGAAAATGGCTGTAGAAACTACAAGGACCACAATCAAGTATTTGGTATCTATGAACTCATAGTTAATATATTCCCACGTATGCAGTGTTCATATAGAAGACGATTAATAAACCTCGACTACTTGATAAAAGTGGGATTATTCATGTGATCTGAAAATGTGAAAAGTTGTACGGTTAGATACTTACAAAGTATGTCCGTACTAGATTTCAAGACTTCTGACCAAACGGAATAAATGTTGTGGCATTCTTTCTTATTATACTATATACACTGTAGTCTTTGGGCACACATTGATGTTAAGACTATTCTTACCTATTCTGCCTCAACTATATTTGATTTCACTTAGATTTTCCAAGTGTCATTTACAAAAGGTCACTTTTAGCTGTTCATATGTTTCTTTAGCTGGAAAGCAGAGCACTAATTATAAGCAGTTTCACTAGATATTATCTTCATTATTAGTTTTTATATATTGTTTCCATGTTTTGATCGCGTTCTTCTTGATTCCTCTGGAGTTTGATTCATTCTCACAAAGAGTGCATTTCTCCAGTTTTGGTACCGTGGGAAGGAAAGACACACACAAAAAGCCCCTGTCCCGGATCATTAGGTCTTTTAAGGTCCAAATCCGGCTGTTGGTTATCTGCACAGCTCCCCAGTGGGAGTCAGCCTGATCTATATTGAAGGGATGAAACTGTTCCCCACTATCGCCAAAGCCATTAAGGAATAGATGGGCCAGAACTGACTGTCTATAGGTGGCAGGAGTTCTGGGGTATCGGTTTATACTGGCTTTACTTCCCCAGGGTTCACTCAGAATATATTGGTAAGACTAACAAGTGGCTATTAAGAGCACTTTTAAAGAAAGGTTTGAGTCATTCCGTCATTCAGAAAAATGAGATATCAGCCCACTGGTGCGAATTGATTGTTGTCATCGGCGGAAAACATATTAGTTTGTGCTTTTCAATAGTCTTAGCTTGGAGGGGAATACAGTTCAATTAAGAGTGAATGTGTTATTTCATTGCCAGCGGGACGTCTGTTCAGTGTGGTGAATTCTCTTTTTAAGCAAATATTCAATATCTTTTTGGCATTGACCAAATTGCTGTTTAATGGCAGCCACGCTACATGAAATAGATTAGTCTCTGCTAAGAACAGCACATTCTTACACAACAAATATTCAACTCTTCTCCATTATTGAACGACTTTAAAAGACAGCTTAGTTTCTTTTAAATCCTGCATGTAAATGATATGTACAATAGGGCTGCAACTCGATTTAATGTCCCGATTTATTGATGGTTTGATCTATAAAATGTCAAAGGATTAAAAAAATGTCCATCTCAGGTTCTCAAAGTCTGAAGTCTTTAAATATCTTGTCAGTCCAAAACCGAAAGATATTCAGTTTAATATGATATAAAACAGAGAGAAGCAGGAAATCTCCACATTTTAAGAGGCTGAAAACGGCCTATTTGTTTTGCATGATTTTAACGTTTAATTGATGTCATCAATCCGTTTCAATTTCTCAACTCATCGTCGCAGCTCTATTGTGCAACAAAAATCTCCAACATTTGTTTATCATACAGTTGTAAAATGCTTCTCGACCGACCGCTTCCCACCACCGAAAGCTCGAGCACGTCTCTGTTCAGGGAACATAAATATCCGCTGCAAATGACCTCGTCATTGATCTTTACTGTTGGATGAATGGGCATGAACAGATGGACTGACTCATAAACCAAAGTATTGGACACATTTAAATTCTGGCCTGATGATGGCACTAGATGAAAAATGAAGGGATCTCCCAAAGTTAATGCAATTCATCCTGTGGAGGATATGAATCCTATCCGATAGTTGCCATATTCCTGTGTGGGACAAAGTGATGGACGAACCGACCGTCTGTCTTTGCCATCCCCAGAGCAACGACCCCGGCAGCACTGATGGAGGATTAATACAGCAACGTGCAAATAGAATGACAATTATGTATCGAGAAACTGAAATATTACTTTGCCCCATTGATAAGTGTGTGTTACAGTCAGGAGAAAGTCCCCCCCCACACACACACATTCATTAGAGCAAATGGAATTAAGGGGATTGGAGGCATAATCTTCTTCCCCAGTGATGTGGGGGAACCAAGCTGTTAATTTCCCGCCTCTAACTACTCCAACTCCAAACCTCCTTGCTTTGAAAAACGGATAGAGTCTCTCCCAGCACATGAAAGATTCACAACCCTCGCACGTCACATGCCATTAGTCGTCGTAGACGTGTGTCTGAGCGTCATCGAAATATCCGCTGGAAAATATTCACGTGTTGAAAGCACAGGTATTGTATCTGGATGTCACGGAATGGATGTTTTTTTAGTTCCTCTCTGCTTCTCCTCCTCTTACCCAGTAATGACTAGGGAAATATAAGAAGAGGATGACTGTACACAAGTGTGTGTGTGTGTGTGTGTGTCTGCATATGTCTCATCTTCCAAGTTTCCCGGCTGTAGAGTGAAATAACAAAATATCAAAGTACCAGGTTTGTCCAGGTCACGGTGTTATTTTCCCATCGCTGTTGTAAACAATCAAATATGTTATTCCCACAGCCATGCATTCATTTCTCTTTGAAATGGATATTCACCTATTTAAATGCACACAGAGTGAAAGGACAAGTGAAACAGAGGAGTCACACACTAGCATGCACACACACACACACAAATACACATCCAGAAACCACAAACACATGCACACAAGTTGTTGTACCAATTGATTCCCTCTGCAGACCTAGCTGTGTATTGAACTCCCTCTTTTTATTTGCTTATCTCCATCGTCTATGAATTATACATACGCGTCCTGAAGTTTATGAAAGTTTCCAAATGTATTCCCCTGGCAGAAAGGGACCAACAGCAGGACTCGAGTATCCCAAACGTGAACTCCCAACAAGTTCCCTGAGAGAAGATTATTAAACGGCTGAAAAACCAAAAGAACCAAACCGCTTTGTTCCAAAATGAAATATAAAAACAAACAAACATCAGACACTTTCCACTTACTGGTGTGCATTGATCGCTGTCTAGAAGGAAAAACGTATTAGTGTTTGCTCTTTCAATATTCTTTGCAAGAGGAGGTGAAAGAATACCGCTCGGGCTAAAAGTTGTTATTGCTGCGGCAAAAGAAAGTCTCCTAAACCTGCTCTGCTCTAAAGTCTGGAGATTCAGGGCTATTTTACAACTACTTGCTCAAAGAAGAACCTTTTAGAAGATCCTGCAAAACTCAGCATAGATTCCTTGACCTTTAAAAATGGCAAAGACAAGTGTAGATGCACGGTGGCAGGGTCTTCAGATGACGCTAAAAGGGAATAAAGACAGTGAGTGATGGGCTTTAGAAACATTCCAGTCACACACACACTGTCCATCTTAAATCTCTTCGTGCAGTATCAGCAAGTTCTGCTTTGTTCAGAAATTGCAGACTTTTATATATGCGTGTGTGTGTGTGTGTGTGTGTGTGTGTGTGTGTGTGTGTGTGTGTGAGACAGACAGCAGAGACACCTTATGTTTGGCTTTAGATTGGCAGTTAAGTCTTACTTCCAATGAATGCCAATGAGACATCTGTCCAACATCTGTGTGTGTGTGTTTTGTGTGTGTGTTGGCAAGTACAGGGTCTTCCCTTGCTGTCCTCCGCTGTCGGGGGGAAATCAATCTGCCTGTCAGCCATCTAACACCTTCCGCCTGTGACTCTACCACTAGCAATACCTGTGTGTGTGTGTGTGTGTGTGTGTCATTCTGTCAACCTCTGTCTATCCATCCTCCCATCGGACTGTTGTGCTTTTTGTCCGTCTGTCCTTCTTTCTGGTCCCCGCTATCTGGTTTGTGTCTTGTCTTGCCGTTTCCCAGCGTCTTCTCTCTGCTCTTAATCTGTCGGCCATGACACCGATGTTAAGAAAATGACAACACATTGCATCACCCGTTTCCCTTTTGTCTCCTCTCGGTCTCATTCCACATTCGGCTTACCAATTATTTACCACTTTTGCTTCTCTCCTCCGTTCTCGTTCAGTCTCAAACTGTTTGTTTGCTTCTATCACATTTCCGAGCCAACAATATGTCGACAATGCTGCAGTTGAATTTGAACACTTGTGATGACAACCTCATCACATCCCAGATAATTATTAATCACAGCGCTCCCGCAAATAGTGTGAAGCGTTTATAACTCTCTTCTACATAAACTTCCCAGTAAAATGATACATGAAGACACAAAGTAGATGAGCATCCTCACAGCCTGCCTTCTTTATTGTACCTTTATGTGTTTCTGCTAGTGGGCGAATGAATTGATTGTGATAATAAATATGAAATTAAATTGAACAGTTAATTTAGAAGACACACAGTCCTCCTACCTTACAGTTCAGTCTGCTGACTGTAAAACAATGAACACAGAACATGTCAAACATTTAATCAAAAAGCTAAGTTTTAGCACCGCTCTAACGATGTCTTTTCCTCTCCTCCCTGTTCGTGTTCAGATCCCCCAGGTCAGCTACGCCTCCACGGCCCCAGAACTGAGCGACAACACGCGCTACGACTTCTTCTCCCGCGTGGTACCGCCGGACTCCTACCAGGCCCAGGCCATGATGGACATCGTCACGGCGATGGAGTGGAACTACGTGTCCACGCTAGCATCAGAGGGCAACTACGGAGAGAGCGGCGTGGAGGCCTTCATCCAGATCTCCAGAGAGACAGGTAGGAGCTCACGCTTTCCTGATGTATGTTTGCCACTGATGTGTGCACCAGGGGTTCTCAAGCTATGGTTCAGAGACTCTCAGGGCGACATGGGACATCTTCCGTACAATTAATCTGATCTTTATAAGACGGACATTTGTAATCCCAGGTTGCACTTTTACTTATTCCATGATCAATGTGAAGTTTCAACATTTAATATGTCATCTTCAAATGTTACCATCTCTGTCCTTGGGGCAGAATGTTATCAGAACAGGGTCAATGGATCAAAAGATGTTTCTAGGGCTGTACAGAATATATATATATATATATATATATATATATATATATATATATATATATATATATATATTAGAGCTTCTATTGAGGTTTTCAAATGAAGCTTTGAATGTGTTTAATCATATTTTATGACACTATCACTCTAAAGAAAAAGGGAAAAATCTTTGAACAATATCCTCAATTTAAATATTTAATCTCTCTTCTAGTGTTGAGATATTTACTGTGTATCTTTTACTCCTGTGTGATGCCTGTCTGTCTGTCTGTCTGTCAGGTAGTCAGACGGTCACTTCATTAGACCAGACGGCTGAAACTCAGCACGTCGGTCTAAATAATACGGCTACCTTCTAATCCTCCCTCGGGGCTTAGATATCATGTGTTCACTGTGGCACTGGGGGCTGTACGTTCGGTGTAATGTTACGTTTTGATAGTTTGATTATTGTCTTGGGGCCGGTGTGGCAGAGACGAGGAAACGACTCATGCTTTTGTTTCGTCCGGCACACAGACGTAGTACTGCCTCCCGTAATGGGAGCGTGCAGCCACTCCGACGGCCGGGATTCGGCGGTATTACAAGACTGGATGGAGTGGCGCTTTTCAGTTGGCATGCTAGTTTCAGTAGATATCTCTGCAACACAACACAGAGACGTCTTTGACACCAACACACTGTTAACTCTTCACAATCTGTTGATGATGTTAGTTTTTTTTTTAAAGTTTTAATTCTGCCTCATCTTACACTGGACCAATATTTCCTCCCAATGTTGTTCATTTGGGAAATAACTGCACATATCTTTTTCCAGTACATTTTGACTTTACTATGCAACTAGAATCTAATGCTACAAATAGATTAAAAAATATATTATTGTAGCCTAATCTGTATACGTGCAGAACTATCGGGTTCAAACGGAATGAATGGAGATTATTCATTCCGTGCGGCATTCGAATGTTGATTTAGAATTTGAATGTCAACAATATGAAGGATGCTTTGAAGCTTGAAACTATTCGGTACAGCCCTAGGTGTTTGCATATTATAGAAAGTGTTCCTGTTTTTATTAGAAATATGGCGAGGAGAAAAGTGGCTGAAACAAAGTTTCAAACTCTTTTTGTCTGTGGCGGAAACACTGAGCGGAAGCCTCGACTGCCAATATACAATACAAAACTGCCTGTTAGGATACCACTGTTGTGATACGCTGTACATAGTGCACTTAAAGATACGTCACGCGATCGGTGGCTTTCGCCTGAACATGGAGGGGTCTATAGAAATCTTTAGCGAAACTCCAGTGAAAATTCACACTTTTGGTAAATTGCAGGCTGCAGATTACAGGCTGACAGAAACTAAACACAGCAAACATTCGATGGACATTTTTGTAACAATGCAAGCCGATTTAAAAAAATAAATAAAATAAAAATAAAAAGATTGCTGTGTATTGTGCCCTCGACTGTATATAAGTGGGTGTAGTCGCCGTGACATCACGTTTTTTTTTAGGTTTGGGGGTTTGACGCCTCGAGTTCTGCATTTCGGTATCGCCGTCTTGTTTTTTTGGAACCAGAAAGGACGCGAGAGGATTGGAGCACAACCGAAGTACAACCCAACACTGAACAAGATATTTTTTGATAAACAAATGATCTTTCATAGAATGAAAACCCCCTGTGAACGGGTTAACGCCCCAAACATCGTGGTAGCGAATTATAAGGTAAACACGACCTGTTGCCTACCTTTACTTTAAATGACATTAGAGCAAATTAGAGTCAGAGATGCAGAAAGGGAGAGGAACACAGAGAGATGGATCCCTTGTCTGTTTTGATGTAAGACTTAAAAGCATGGTCCCTGTGGTCCTGGAAGCATCAAGTTTGGGTGAACGCTGCCTCAAATCAGTTTATGAAATCCTCCAAGTGATGTTGACGGATCAAAATGCTGTCGGTTTCCCTGTTTACGTCTCAAATGTTTGTTGAAAACGCATCACGTTGGATGTTGACACATATTTGCAGACTCGGGACTGAAGGCATGTATTTTAAAAAGAAGTATCAGTTGAGGTCTTTCTATTTTTCTATTTGTGTTGCTCTCTGTTGATCCTTTACTCCAATGTTCCCCTCTATAGCTTTTTTTCCTGCGCTGATTTAGAGATGACAGCTCGTATGTTGCTGCTGTCTATGCGTCCGGCCCCGTCTTTGTGCGTGTTTGGAGCTGGCTCGCCCCAGGGCTGTGTGCTGCAGCACATAGATGTTTACTGTGGTGTCACATCAGTGTGTGTGCCTGGACGTGCGTTGGTGTGCGCCACTGGAAAGGGTCAAGCAGTCCTCAGCAATGTGTGCATTTGTGTACCGGGAGTCAGCTGATCTTGCTCTATCTTTCCCTCTATCTGTGTCTGTGTGTGTGTGTGGGTGTGTGGGTGTGTGCTGTGACAGCAGTCAGTCAGTTGTTTACTCTTCTGCTCTGCTGATGTGAAGAGAACCAAGAAGATGAAGGGACGGGGGAAGAGGGCTGAGGAGGGGAGAGGAAAAAGTGACCGAAGAGAGAGAGTTTACAGTGTGTGTGTGTGTGTGTGTGTGTTTATAGTTATGAATCAAGCTGTAGAGTGGGAGAAATAGATGGGGAGAGACAGACAACAGAAGAAGAATGGGACAAGGAAGTGGGAACAGCGACAGAATAATGATAAGGGTCCTAATATAGATTCACAGCAGCCCACACACACACACACGCACACACACTTGAATATATATACATATAGTGACACGGGTGGACGTCTTTAGACACACACACACGGAGCCACAGGGAATCTCTTGGTGATTGTTTTGTGATTGCAGTGTAATGATTGCAGCTTACAAGGCACTCTGCATACTGATACCAAACATCCATAATAATTGCTGCGTAATCGTTCACTGATGATTCTTGACAACGTGTGGGTGTGCGTGCGGGAGCGTGCGCATGCATATTAATCGCAAAAAGTTTTATAATAGGAGCTCAAGTCTTGTGAGCATGAGACGGGGGTTACAGAGTGTGCATGCTAGGGTGCTAGTGCAAGTTACAGGGGTAATTTAACTCTTGTAGTCATGTCTCTCTGTGCCTGTCTTGAGCCTTTTTCTTATTTAACACACCGACAAAGTTCAATATTTACCTTTCCGATGCAGTGTTTGAATCGGAACATGTCCTACTTATGCTGCTGTGTTTGCTCCACTCCCAGTTGGGAGTTATACAGAAAATTCTGCCCAACAAATTGTTCAGCCTCAGCAAAATCTTTTTGTTTCGAAAGCACTGCTTTGAGGAAAAGTTGAAATAACACACCATACCACATTTTTTTGTATTGGCTCTGAGTTCACTTCAAAAGTTTTACCCCCCCCCCCCCCCGTTGATCCAGCAGTTCAATTGTAAAACATGTTTGCAGTTTGCTCAACCGTGCCTGCATCCTGAAATATATTCGCCATGACTTCTGCAGCGTACACAGCCTGTGTGCCGTCACCCCCAGCCATGGCTTTCCAGTCATGCAGCACTAGTAACAGACACAGCTCAGTGAGCATGGGCCAAACATGTTTACTCATCATTAGTAACTGTTCACAAACCTGGTGCATAATTCAACGCTTTTTTGCTTTTGCACACAATAAGCCAGCATAGATCGGTGATCAAAGGTTAATGAACAAAGGCCAACATGGGGAGGGAGATTGGCCAAAGGTCATGCAGGAGAGTAGTGGGCCATTAGTAGTGGTCAAATGCGCATCATATCACATGTGCTGTCTCTTTTCTGACACTATTGATTCCCTGGAGGTATTTTCATCCACTGTCCCTTCCTTCTCACAGGTACACCACCGAGCAAATCAGATCTTGTAGTCTTAAATGTTCTCGTTCAGTTGCTCCACCTCCGCTCTTCTTCACGATCGACGGTCTCCCTATGCCACGTGCTCGGAAATCGCAGCATATGACGCTGAATATTGCAGCGCCGAGAGACCCATGGGTTCTTATATCGAGCTGCGCGTGGAGCATATGGATCGCCGTGCTATAAAACAAGAGGTGGCAGTATACTTACCGAAAGGAATCTTTTTAAATCAAGTCACGGCCCTTTCTCCTTCCCGTACCCTTCCTCACCTCTCCACGGAGTCAGTGTGGGATTAAAATTAGCACATCTACATTCAGACACACTCCAGACAAAGGAGGAGAGGGGGGGTGTGTGTGTGTGTGCTTATGGGCGAGAGTGTAGGTGACTTTTTGGCAATGAGAAAGGCTGTTTGAGGAAGTGTGTGTGTGTGTGTGTGTGTGTGTGTGTGTGTGTGTGTGTGTGTGTGTGTGTGTGTGTGTGTCAGAGCAGTCGCCTCCCCCTGTCACTGGCCGCTCTACAAAACTCTGCAAGGGAAGAAAATGAGCGGGAGAAAAAAGGGGCTGAGAGAAAATAATTAAACGTTTATCTCCAGATTCATTTAATTAGTTCTCCGGCTCCATACTAATCTCCCGCCTTTTTTTGCTTAGCTTTGCCTCTTCAGTTCGCTTTCAGTCCACTCTTGCCCTCCACAATGGAGTCGGCCCTTGTCATTATCCAAGTCTTGCTCCCGGCTTATTTTGTTTCATTCAGACAAGAAGAATCATATTTTAATTGAAAGACATTGTGATCCATAACACTCACACACGTGTCTATTTATACGCATGTATGCAGTATTCTTAGACCTCACTGGGAAATCACTTAGCTTTGCATTATAGAACTTAAAGAATGTATTATTATTATTCATGAGGCCACTGTGATGATTAAGTAACTCACAGTTGCGGCACCATTCTTACCATATAATAATCTTAGGAAATGAATTTGATTACACTACATTACAACATGCATTATAAATATAATGATATATATAATATGCTTGTAATTAAAGCGCTGAGACACAAAGACTGCTCTGTTTTACATTTTGTGTGAGTTCTTAAAGGTAGTTGCTGTGATTTTATTGAACACACAGTTCTCTAACACACACAGCCTCACAACAACAAAACACCCAGATCCATGCTCAAGAAGCAGAACTACAAGGCACACAAACACACTCTTTCTAACTCACACTCAGCTGACAATGTATCCCCCTTGGGTCAATTTAGCTCACTGTTTCGTGTCCTTCATTACGCTCCTCTCCCAACTTAAGACTGACTATTCATCAACACACACAAGAGAGCGCAGGCATCACATCAACCCATCCATTTGTAACTAATTACACCAGCCTCGGTTTTCATTTCAAGGTGAAGCTGTCTTTATCCTCCTCATGAAAGGCCCCCAATCTCTCAGTTGTGTTTATGATGTTGGTTTTGTGGTCTGCTCGTCCTTGTAAAATTGCCATTTGGTAAATCCGGTATTCCTAAAGCCTTGTTGTATTTGTACATCTCTGTGTTTACTTTTGTCCACGGTGAGTATATTGATTCTGTTGCTCAGAGTGAAACGATACAGTAGTTGCTTTCTTCGCCTTGTTAAAACCATTTTTGTGTGAAATATTGATTATACTGAAGGGATCATTTACATCTTTCCAATTCCCCACATTCTATTATATTCAGGCTTATGGTTAGCCTTATGTTGCCAATTGACAATGTCTACGAGGAGTTAACAGCCCTCTGTGGATGGCATTAGTATTGCCAGAGGACATGTAGAGATGGTAATTATTACCTGAGCAGCTCTGTGAATTTCATCCCATCCAGCTGAAATGGACATTTTTAGTTATTTCCCCCGTCACCTCAATAAGTCCGACGGAAATTACCTTCTCTTTTCCAGAAAACTCTGGGGTCGCCTGCGATTCTTTCTCAACCTGAGAAACCACCTCAGTACTTTAAGCCACGTCTCAGTGATTACTAATGGTAGGGAATTGAAGGAATAATTAGCTTTGCCTCCCACAAAGCAGTTTTGCTGACATGCAGAATGTTACACAGCCGATTTCAAGGCCCTGTGGCTACAAACATAAATTTGCCTTGTTTGAAACCTAAACTTGCTTGCTTCAGCTCAGAGTACACCGCCAGCCACTCACAGCGCAAAGTTACATTGCAACACAGACTGCATGTATGCTGTTGGCCACGTTTCAATGTGCATTAGTGCCTGTACTGTACAGTGTATGTTGCTCTGTGTCCCATTCGGCTTCAATGGTTTTCTTGACAGAGGTGAGAACTCCTCATATTCCCTAATGACGGCAGGCACTGGGCAGAGAGACATACAGATAGTGGGAGAGAAAAACGGTGTGTCTGTGTGTCCTATTTTTCGTCCCCATTTGGCCTCTTCGAGTCCACCAAGAGATCAGGCAGAGGAAAAAATTCAGCCAGTTGCTGCTAAGCCCCAAAAGTAATTTCAGCAATATTACTGCACCAGTTGGTACACAGAGGTGTGTGTGTGTGTTTGTTTGTGTGTTTGTGTGTGTGTGAATGTGTGTTTGTGTATGTGTGCATTTGCTGGAGTGTGAGTGATTGTGCAGCTTATGTTGGCAAGGTGTATGTGTGTTTGCATGGATGCCTGTTTGTGTGTGTTGCTGTGTTTTGTGTCTGTGTGCTATTTTGATGCGAGTGTGTGTGTGTGTGTTTGTTTCTTTTCTGGGAGCAGGAATATGCCTGCACTACTTAAAAGCACTTTCAAACCCTCTTCTCCGTTCTGCTCCAGTAACTTTAAGTTTTTTTTAAAGTTCTCTCTTTCCTTCCGCTTCTGTTTTTTTCTTTCTTCTTTTCCCTTTTTCAAATTGTTGGTCTCTGAGGTCACGGTTAAGATGAATGACAAGAGCCAACGTTGGCTGGCACTCTGCAAAGAAACCCCAAGGTGCTTTGAGAGCTCCATCCCGAAATATCTCCGCCCCTAAAACGCCAGACAAGAGGTCAGATAATGTATGCATGAACACACACGTATACTGCTTACATATGACCACAGACATGCACATTGGCATAACAAACCGGAAGAATTTAAACTGGTGTTGTTAAAAGCGTCTCCACTGTAGAAAGTGTAGACGTCACCAAATATTTCAGCATGAAGGAATCAAAAGAAAGTGTATTCGCAGCACAAACACACACCTACAGAACATACAGATACTGGGACATGATATACTCTAATTAAGGCTTACATGTATTCTATATCTTCACTTCCTCTCATTTAAATGAAATCCTCTTTCATTGCATCTGGTAAAAAAAGAAAAACAGTTTCCACCATAATACAAACTGTCACTTGGATGATTTTAGGAAAAGGCTTAGCGTAGCTTAGTGGCTTTAAGCTCGAAGCGTCATTTGTAGGAAATTAGATTTACAGTCAGTGATCAAAGCAGAATGTAACTTTGATGTTTTCAAAGTTGCATCTCATGATCACAACCAAACCATTGTATGTTGGTGCAAAAATGTGGAGAGAATTAGACTAGAATTTTGCTCGGCAATCAAACGGAGGAACATGAAACCACATGTAATAATGATCATCGGAAACACTACAAAGAGAGAAAACGTTGGATCGCTTAGAAACCAGATGCTGTTGTTTCTTTGTCTTAACGTCAAAGAAGAGAAAAATACTATTGGTAACTTGCCTCGGTTATTAATAACTCTTAACTCTTAACTTATCCAAATTCAAACAGAAGGCGTGTCGGGCGGAAATTCAGCATCCAGAGACTCGGTGTGAAAGTTGTGAAATACTTAATTTGCAGTTATGTACAAACATCTTTAACACAGTTAGCCAACATTTGGTGAGCGATTTAGATGCAGTGTGGCAGGAAGGCAACTATAACCTCTCATTTTGCATTATTATTAATTGGACTAAATATTTCACCACATCACAAAATGCTCCAGCTCTGTCAGATTATTTGATCCCATCAAGCACAATACATACAGTGCACAGAAGGGCTCAAAGCTGCCTTGACCAGTGTGCAGGTACAGTAGTTGTTATATTTAGGCAGTTTTAATCAACCTTTTGAAACCGAACAAATCATAACGGCTTTGAAAATGGAGACACCGCACGGAATTATAGTAAATGGAACATAATTAATACCATTTCATAGACCTGTTTTTTCTTTCTAAGCACAAATCAACCAGCAGTTTGTTAAGCATAAATGAGAATGTTGGGTAATTACCATGTACAGTGATTAATGCCTTGGTTTAACACCCCACATACAGCAAGCTTGATGTAAATAAAATAAAAAGCATCACAATCTCTTCTAAAATGAGTCCTGGGCTGCGGTTCGAATAGTCTTTTCTGCTTAGGAAGGTTCTTTACTGATTTTAAAATGACCTGGCAGTATTAAGTGGCAGCCGGGACCCGAGCTGTTTGAATTCTCCAAATGCTAAGGAAAGGTGCTTCAACGCTTCCTTTCTCCTTTAGCACAGGAAACACTGGACCATCCAGGAGATAATGCCGTCCCACAATTACTTCCAAAAAATGTCCATTCAGCCCTCAATAAAATCTGCTGCCACTGTTTATTTGTAAACTATGGATACGTTGAAATCGTCCTTCTGAGGAGGTGCATTGCGTTTCAAAGTGGGATTCTCTCCCCGTGGTTGTCGTTATGAATTCTCCTTCAGATCTTCGGCACAGGCTGGTGAGCTGGGAGTGGGTTGGGCAGAATTACAACTGTGTCGGCCCTGTGATTGCATTGTTGCTTCGACAACGATCTATGTCGGAATCCTAGAATTCAGGAAAAGTAATTGATGTACTGCGTCCGTCTCGTTGTCTTCTTGTTTTGCTCAAACCAGTTTCTTTTATATTATAACTACGATCTGCTTAGCTCCCTTTTTTTTTTGCCTCATTGCTCTGCGACCCTCGTTTCTTTCCACTACTCTATTCCTGCAGTGGAACTACCAGCTCATTGGGCTAAAAGCTGCTTTAATCACAGTTAAACTGTTCTAGACATGCTCCAGCACTTGTCTTCTTACATATAATTCTCATTTCCTCTTTTCTGGAACAGTTCACCCTCTCTTTTTTCATTTTCTTCCCACATATGATCTCTCTGTTCTCCTTCCAGACTATCCCTGCATTTGTTCCCGGACTTTAAAGGCTCACAAAATCGTACTCACACTCACACACTGTGAAATGTGACACTTCTTTCTCAAATAAGATTTCTTAGATCTGAAAGTCTCCTTTTTAGTACAATAAAGATAGTGGGGAAAAAACGCCCTCAGCAGAATCACCGTGTTTAAAGGTTTTCACAACTTTTGTAACTTCTAAATTGAAAATCAGATAAGAATTTTTTCACTGATTTTGTTTTATTTTTTATAATCTGTAAAACACTTTTATCTCGGAGAAGAAATGGCAGAAGATATGTGATGAAACGCTGAGCTTAAATCAGATCTGAGAGCAGACGGTAAACGTTTCCCCTGAGGGCCTCCAGCCTTTTGTTTGCATCCTTGAGAGCTGTCATTTTACCCCTTTAAAGTTCAACTTCTGTTTCATATTCTACCGTTTTAGAGAATTCAGTGCAAGGAAGGAATAACAGAATAATTAGGTGCAGCGAGATGTAAATTCATAGGAACTGCAAGGCTAGAAAACCCCCCACGGAGTAGTCTGAAAGTTTGAATGCACAAAGACGGATGGATGATGTGATAGCTAAGTATTACTATTGTTTGTGATTGTGTTTTTAGTAAACTGAGCGCGAGAGGGACGAGCAAGGAGGAGCTTGCACGAGAATTGACATTGCGCCTCTTGTGTGAACCTGGCGTAACATTCCTCCAAACTTACTAAAGAGAAACTGATCTCTCTTCATCAGCTGCGACTTTTTGATCTGAATCCTGCTTCACACCCCCGTACAATCTCAGACTCTGTTTTAACTCGCAACGAAATCTCAGTTGTAAAAAAGAAAAAGCCAGTCAAAGTGGTGTGCTTTTCTTACATCGGGTGCCCTGATATTTACATCTAAATGACTGTTGATGGTGACAGAGGAAGCGCAGACCCAATTATGCGATAGAGTTGGCAGTGGAACCTGAAAAATGATGGGTAATGACTGAGGGTTGGAGGCATTTTCAACACTCCGCTTTAACAAGCGTAGCTTGTGTCTCCGTAGTTCGACTCTGACACAGTAATTTATTCCCACTCCGCCAGCACGGAACCACGGATTTAAAAGTTTCACTACTTCCCAAGCCTTCCCCATTTTTCACTTCAGAATGAAACTGTTATTATTCAAAAGAGAAATGGAAATGTATGCAGGCTTAGACATGGCCTTATATCTTCACTTAGTTTTTATTCTTTTCATCCCTTTGTATTCCCTTTTTTTCTCCCCTGTCTGCTACTGTTGTGTTTTTCATTATACGGTTCTGGTGCTGCAATGTGTGTGGTTAATTTGTCTTGGGTGAACATTGCCTTCCTGTTTCTGAATGTCCTTTTTCTGTCTGTCTTTCTTTACTGAAGGTTCAGACGCTATGAACGTGGCATAAATCAGTTTATATTGATCTGCTAATCAAGTGTTATACACCGGCGTAACAGCAGAGGTAATCCACAAGGAACAGGTTCAGTGTTGTCATACTGCTCAAATACATTCTTCTTAAATGATTTTCTTTTTTGATGGGAAGATGATGTATTATTTTAAGATCAGTAATATGTAAATATTGTTGACATTAATCTACATGCAGCGTTGTCTCCTCATCTTTTGACCGCTTGTGCATGGCGTTGAGCTTTAACAGCTGGTGTTCGCACCTAAAAATATCTCCTTTGGCATGTTTGCAATGTGCACTCACAGACATCAAAGGGAGACGACAGTCATGAGAAAACACACACAAAGATAGACTGAAAATGTAACACCGTTAACGCTTGATTTGAGTGTGAACATGCGAGTGAGAAATTCATAGATGGACACTTAGAATACCGTCTCAGTTTCATGTGAGAGAAAGACAAACTCTCGCTAGTTCAGCCTTTGCTTATGAGTGCCAGTCATCACAGGGTAACAAGAGATCACATAAAAAAACATAAACCTAGGTTGTTTTTTTTTGTATTTGACCAAGCCATCAGTGCTGTCATGTTTCTGGTCAGGGCAGCCATAAAGAATGGGAGAAGAGACAATTAGAAGAAAGGGCTAATAGGAGAGAAAAGAAAGTAAACGGGCGAGAGAAATGTAGAGAGGGGAGGAGAGAAAGATTCAAGAAAACCCAGAAGTCTTTTACTTACAAACATGCATCCTAGTGCGCACCAATTTGTGCAGCCCAAGTTCAAGAAAGCATCCAGTCAATATCTATCTTATGCTCTTTCTGTGTCACACACACACGCACATGCACACTTACACTCGCACACACACGCACACACACGCACACACACACGCACAGTAAGCACCTATTTCATTGCTATATTCAGGTTCATCACTTAAACATTACAGGTCATGAAAATGTCACCTTGGGTTTAAATTATTGCAGCATCTGCCAAGCACACTGTGCGTCCCTCACAGCTATACACATACAGTATGTTAACTATTAAGATACGGTTAAAAAGTCAAACAGAGGTGAACATAAATATTACAGTGCTATTTTGAAGCCGTTCCCCTTTCTTCCACATCATAATAAATCTCTCTAAAACACATGGCAGATGTCCATGTAAAAGTGTATTTGTGCAGAAAGCACTTACCCATCAGCCCCGTTAGGTGGAAACGAGGCCAGATAGGAGGCAATAAATTAATACTATGTCGACTCAAACCTAAAATGGCTTGAATTACTCAATGCCTACTGTATTTAAATCTGGGATAGGCAACCTAACTTACCTAAACCTAAAATAAATTGCCTACCCTAGTTTTGAAAGAGAGGACAATGCGGCAGATTTCTTCTCATTGACATTCAAAATGAATCCAGTTTTTAGCATTTGCTAACAGCTGACAGGAAGTTAAACTTGGACCTAAATTAAAATCATTTGCTGCCGACACAATCCCAATTAAAATGGTCCATTCAGTTTCTGACGGTGTGTTCACAAGCTGGTGGGAAGTTCCAAACATCTGGGA
The DNA here is from genome assembly GCF_900634415.1 of Cottoperca gobio. NCBI lineage: Eukaryota > Metazoa > Chordata > Actinopteri > Perciformes > Bovichtidae > Cottoperca > Cottoperca gobio. Next base: position 14,027,503 of record NC_041377.1, read on the forward strand.
CTTCCATGTTGGATGCCAAACCTGGGAGACAAATGATAAACAAACACTGGCAACCTGCAGCTTCAGCTAATTTAAAGCAATTCTACTCCAAATCTTTTTGAAACATTCAGCCGAAAGGTAGCTATGAAATGTTTGTACCCTGCTCTGTCGTGAAAAATACTGCAGCATACCATAGGTTGTACAGAATGTTTTTAAATGTAGTCCTTCAGTTGACATGTAATAAAGGTACATTCACTTGTCTAGAAAGTTCCTCTTTTTAAACTTTGAATGTAGCCAGAAGGCCTTGATACTATGGTCAGCTAAAAAAAAAGAAAATATTTGGTCACCATGTGGGACATCAGTCAATATCAGCAGCAAGCTCTCTTCTTGTTGCCATGGTGATTTCGATTACACGAATAGTGACCTCTTCATAAAAATTCAAACAGAGGAAGCATGCTCCGGCTTGTTTGTTGGAACAGAAAGAAAACTGTGCAGACACATTTTTTGTTTATCTTATATCGCCACATTTGAATACAAATGAAAGTCGGACAGAGTGTCGGGTGTTCCCGCTCTTTTCTGTCTCTTTTGAACCAATCCAATGAATTCATTCCTGACTCGTTACACACTGTATCATACATGTGAATTGATTATTCTATATGTTGTGTAAAGATGTGGGCAAACTTATTTCCCCCCTCATTCAAACTTTGTCTTTTCTTTTATTCTTCTTGTTTTGAACTTTTGAGTGTTTATTCATGTCTTGCTGTTTTCTCTAATGCTCTTTCTTCATCACCTTCTCTCTCTCGCTCTCGCTCTCGCTCTCGCTCACGTGAGATTTCAAGGTTAAATTGTTCACAAATTTAATTAAAGAAATACAGTATTCCTGTTTGTATGCTTCTCAAGTCATTTCCATGCACGTAACACTAGAGCTGGTATTGATATTGAGACTGCCGGGCATTCTCATTTAAACTGTGGGTAAATGTATTTTCTGGTATATTTCCGGTTTTATTTATTGGACAGATGGTCAACCAAAGTACCTACAGACAGACATCCATTAAAAAAATCTAGTTAAAATAAAAAAGAGATGAGCATTACTCATGCATTGATTTTTAAATCCATTCCTCACAAATTATTTATTCAGTCGTTTGGTGGAATTCATTATTTGTATATGTTTTTTTGGATTTGGCTGCTGTGTTGCTATGGCAGCAGAAGCAGCGAGGTGGAGGAATTCAGGCAGGGAAGCAGGGGCGGGGCGGTGGAGTTTGTGGAGGAGAAAGTTTATGATGTCAGATTTGGTGTCCAGCTGATTATTTCTCGTTGCTTCCATGGAGGTTTCTTCTCATTTTTACTTCCCACACACAGGAGCATGCTGGCAGCGTGGTCTGTGTGTATATGTGTATATCCACTTTTGAATGTTAGACCCTCAGACATTTTGGCAAAAAGCAGGTTTTGTTTAGGGTTAATTCAAGGTAAGATTTTAATTAGAATGAGCATGTAAAACAAGGTGTGCACCTGTTCCTCCATGAGGCTCCGACGCTATTTTGATTTCATGAGGAAGAAATTACAACGACATGTTCTGCTCAACAAGCAGTGTTTTGCGGCTTGTGTTGCCTCCAAGTGTGTGTGTGTGTATATCTGTTGTGGTCGATGCTGTACTCACAATGGACATGCCTCCGACTGTTCTTGCAGCATAGCAAAATAGCGGAAGCTTTTAATGAAAGAGAAAAATATATGGCTTTGTTTCTCTCGGCTGTCCTACTTTAGTTTCACCCTCAGCTCTTTTTCTGCAAGTCACTTTCTGTCTCTCCTGCAGACAGTCTGCGGTCGCCCTGTGTCCGTCTCTTGACCTTTCCTTTCTTCTTCGCACACACACACATCGATACATGCATCTTAATCTAATGATGTATTTGCCTATTATGAAAGATGATGAGATCTCATCTCAGCGGGTCACATTATTACCTGTGCTCTGTGGTATGTGTGTTTGTTTCTTGATCTGTGACTGTGTTGGACAGCAGGTACTTGCATTTGCAACGTATACTCGTAGGTATAAGTGCGAGCAACAGCAAGCTAAATGCAGTGTTTATAATTACCGTCCCATACTGAAGATTTTGGATTTCAATGACAAACAAGGAGCCATAAACCAATTAGAGTTTTCTCTGTTGTTGTCACTCCCGATCGCAAATGCAGTTTGTATGGGCACATCGTTGGAATTTGTGTTTCGTTTGGAACTTGTAATCATATTATAAACCATGAGCATGGATGACTTGCTTGTTTTGAAACCCTTGAATGTTTCCTACTCAAACTTGTTTTAAGATCCTGAAAGATGAAAAAGATGGAAATGACAGAACGAGGCAGATGCGAGGCAACACTGTGGTCATGCATATTTGTGTGTTTGTGGCTCGCACATGAAAGGGTGTCTGAATGTATGTATCTGTGTCTCCCTTTGCCTATTTTGATGTCCTGATTAGCAGTGTTTATATTTAGATCATATTAATCCGCTCAAAGTCTGCATTCCCCAAGGCACTGTCACACACACACACATGCACACACACACACACACACACACACACACACACACACACACACACACACACACACACACACACACACATCGAGTCATCCCCTCGTCCTGCTCATCAACTTTGGGACATAGTGAGGGAGAGTAGTGAAGACGAAGCCAAATGGAGCTTAATGAAACCCTACAAATTAAAAGTAAGGTATTAAGACAAGTATAGGTTTGAAATGTGCTCTTTTGCTAATTTTCCATTCTCCAGAAGTTTTTTGGCAAATTCTAAGCTGTCGAGATCATAAGAGGGAACATTCAGATACTTTTTGGCTAACAGGCAGATATGTGGTGTATTAGGGTATATCTTTTTCATTCAGTTCTATAATTGAAAAAGCAGATGGAGGTACTGAAGTATCGAGGAAATGGGTGACACTAAACTTTAGGTGAAATTCAATGGGTTCTTCCTGGTGTGTTTAGAAGCAATGCAAAAGTGACGACACTAAGAGCGGACGATGCCTAGCAAAGGACGCCCAGTGTAGATCAAACTAACAAAGTAACATTTCTCTTCTCTCTACAGTACGTACACTTCTGTCTTTACATAATCTTACGTTGTGACTGGATTGCTCCTCAGATTTGTGTTCTGCTTGCTGAGCAGTTTGGTTGTTAATAAATGAAGATGCACTAAGACGTCCTCTCTGAAGCTCACACTTCTGATCTCCTGATATGTGTGTGTGCGTCCCTTTCTTAGTGTTTGTCATTTTTGTGCAGATGTCTTTGTGTGAATATACATATATATATGCATTTACGTGTGTGCATACTGCATGTGTGTAACAAATCCCTGCAGTGTGATGGCCTTAAGCCCTATGTTCGCTCTGAAGAGACAAATCCAGAGGCTTAGGCAAATTACACACACTTAGACCTGTGCCCACACACACACACACACACACACACACTCATATCTTCTCTGTCACTTTCTCCTTTGCTGCATCGTAGGCACACCTGCGTCTCTGCAGCAGCCTCTTCCTCTCCTCCCCTCATGTATTCTCTTTCTTTCTCTGTGTCTTTCTCCCTCTATTGGTTCAAATATGTTATTTCTCTCTGTTTATCACCCCCTTCTCTCTCAGTTGAGGCACTCCCTCTTCCCTCTCTGTCTGTTTCAATTGTTTGCAGTCATAGATTTACTGAGGCGCAAAGGCAGAATGGCCTCCTCATGGAATGGATAGGTCGATGATTTCGGAAACGCCACACTGAGTGCTAACACACACACAGATAACATGTAGACCCTGCCAAAGCTTTTCTGGCTTATTGCATTATACCTCCTCCCTTATGGAGGGAATGACCATATGTCTTCATGTGGCTACACTCGTGGGTGTGTGCGTTTGCATGCGCCCCGTGTGTGCATGTGTGTTCCATGCCACCCTGCGATGTGTTATTTCCCGCTGTGTGCATGTGTCCGTTCCAGCAGGGAGGAAGGCTGCCGGCAGGTTTTGGTGGAAGGATGGTAAGCTGTGGACATATGAGTGAAGTGTCTTCTCTCCCTGGAGCTCTTTGCTACTCTTTTTGTCTGGCTTTTTTACTATCGGTGATGTTGATATGTGAGCATCCTGTGTCTCTGACGCCTTAAAATCACAATTTTAGTTTTCAAACTGTAATCCTACGACGTTTATTTTATCTACTTTTGTTCACTGGGGCGTAAAGTTGGAGGGCCAATGAGACTTAATTCCCTTGCTGCAACATATTTGTCATTTTATTTTATTACAAAACTCTTTACGACTGTCTTAGTCAAGTCTTATGTTTATGATCAAAGTTTCACTTATTATTAATATTCTTACATCACATTTTATTTGTATAATGTTTGGTTAATAAAGTTTTTGGGATTTTATTTATTACATTTTCAGATACATTTTCAACATTCATGAATATAATCAGAATTATAACCATACAACATCAAACAGAAGTTTAACTTCCCCTTGGACCCACTACGTTGAAAACCTATCAACATTACTGCACTATGTTCTTCAGAATGGCATTTGGAATTAATTTAATTCTCACAATCAATGTATTCTGCTGTAGAGTAAGAGATTGGTTATTATTGTGGGAATTCATTGAGATAATTCAGGTAATTCAGCCCATTTTTATAGCAGCTAATCATAGAAATATTGAGCTATTAACATTACTGTTGGTAATTATTGTGTTTCACAAAGGATTTTACATAATGAGCCCCTTCAACAACTATCCTTCAACTAATTAAACTGCCTGCTTTCGAATGAGCCTAATTGGTTGTGCAGCTGTCTGTCCAACTGCCAGGCACAGACAGTTAGATGATCACTCTGACTGGAAGCCATAGGGATGTAAAGCGGAGGATCATTATCCCGCTCCACTATATTACTGTTCGGCAAGCTCGCACAGAAGGCTGTCAGTATTAGTTTTCTCTTCTTTCTTTTTTCTTTTTTTCTATAACAAATGGAGCAACAATTTATCTCATAAAGACAGAACTTTCTGAATCTGCTTCATTAACAACTGAACCAGGGATTGCTTAGGTTTTTGAAAAATGATAAGGACGAATGGTAGTTCTTTTCTGGCATGAATTATTTCAGTGTCATTCAGGCCAGAGCTAGATACAAACATTCTTTTTATTTTTATTAAAATATAGGAGACATGCTAAATATATTTCTACTTGAGCCATGACTCACAGCTTCCTATTCTGGGTGTTTTTATTGTGTGAGTGAATTGGCGTCCCTTTCATATTTGGATTTTGCCTTTGTGTACATATATATTCTTTTTATTTTGGGTTTGAGCTGTAAAAATGAACTGAGGTCCATCTCCATTTAAAAAGACTGGTGATGATCAAAGATCGTGTTGTGTTTTTTGCTGATGTAATGACTCGGTTCCTCTGTAGGAATCCTCCAAGTTTCATCTCATCTCACAAAACAGATTTGAATTCTCCATACAGTGAACACAAAGTCCGCACAATTAATCACCAGAGCAGCCCTGGCACACAAACGGAGGCAGTCTGATCTATTATCAGGAGCAGATGTGGTAGGCGTTTGGTTTCAAACACCTGTGGTTTGCCTGCTGCTTCTCCTGTGTGCTGCGGCTGCTGCATTTTGTCTTACTAAACCTACAACTCCATATCTGAAAACAATATGAGTGGAAGACGGGGGAGCAGAGGGAGGAATCGGTAAGAGGAAGACAGATGTAGAGAAAGTGGAGCAATGTGGGGAAGGAAGGAATGGAAATCTCATCACCCCCTACACTTCCTCTCTCGGGTTTACAGTACGAGCCGTGTAGACGCACTAGCACCGCAGTCAAGTGCAGGTGCTAGTCGGACGATAAATGGAGCACGGACGTTACATTCCCCTTCCAGCAGAATGCCAATGCAAATCAATTTCAGTATATGTTAAATAGACCACAAACAATCAAAACCTGTCTCCAGTTTCCAGACATAACTCGTATCTAAACCTTTTAATCCATCAGACCCATCTATAGAAGTATACAACCTTTTATTCAGAATGAAGTCAGCATATTCTCAATGACCAAACGTGACACTGATTTAGAACTAAACAAGATTTGTGCCATTTCCTTAAAGTAGAATCAGCTTCCTTGCTTTCTGTTCTCACTTGGCACGTGTGTGCCGACACATTTTTATGTCCAAGTCGTCGAATACGTCAGAGTGGTCAGTGGCCCTACGCTTCAAACTTTGACGCACTACGACGCCTCTAGCATCAGTTTTGCATGTGTGAGTTTCTGCTCTTTACATGTATATACTGTCTTTTCAAAATAAGCTTCCATGTCTACAGGAAACAACTTGGTTAGGTTTATGTATGAAAATCTTTTTTACACTATCTTATTTATTGTCGCTAAACTACGGCCTTGTATAGCGTCATAGTTTGAAGGGTTTGACTCACTAAATGGCCTTTTTTGACGACTTGGGAGTAATAACGGGCTGTATATGCAGTTTGCAATGATAATAAGGGCATATTTAGGCCTCAAAACAATGGGTCATTGCCTTTTCCAGACAATAGGCTAAAACTAAGATTGTATCAACCCTACCTAGCTAATCAAGCTAACGTTAGATCAACGAGTTGGTTAAAAATGCCGTTTCTGGTTGATTTAAAAAGAAATATATATTTTTCTCGTTTTAATATAAGAAACCTCTAAAGGGGTCATAAATATGTACTTGATTCATGTTATACCAAAAGACTGAGGCTAAAGCTGCATCTCCAAGCAAAAAAGTTAGCAGTTGATGAACCATGTAGAAGACATGGAAAAAGGAAACAACATTGAGCTTGTAAATCCAAAAAGTCATGTGCCTTTGTTCAGTTGTAACTACATGGTATAGCTTGGTTGCACCTATATCGCACAAAACTAGTACTGAGCTATTGACCTCCAGTGGAATGAGCCCTTTCTCTTTCTCACAGTCAAATTAGCCATTCACTGTCAGTCACAGACTGTGGGTGGAATTAGCTTCGTCCTTGACTGACAGCAAGATTAGCTTTGTCCTATTGATCTACAGCACTGCAAACCTTTCCTCACTGATTTATACTTTAACAGCCTGTGGTGGGACATGGTCTATGATATACTGAATCCCCTAAATACTGTGGACTCTTGGTGCACTCAAGAGATCAATCTCTTTAAAAGCAATCATTCCTGATTGATATCACTTATTGAATTTATATCAAACACAGAGGTGACATGGGAAAGCTAAAGCAGCGGATTTTTTGTTTTAAAACGGCTGAGATGTGAATCTTCTATGATCCCAGAGGAGTGTGATGACTCATCACCTGCCCACTGTCTGGTCCACCACAGGTGTGAACTGGCCTATAAATGTTATGGTTACACCTGCTGTTCCAACCAGCAATGAGAAAACATGACATCATACAATGTTGTTGAGTCTTCTCGCTGCTCGCTTCTCTCCAGTTTTCCCAGTTTGTTGTTTCTCATTCCTCATGACCCTCTCTGTTATCTCCATTTTCTCTCCCCGTCTCATATTCGCTTCATGGTTTTTCCCTTTTTTCTTATATTAGCTTCTCTGCCTATTGCTCTCTCAACTGTAGTGACCCTCATAAAATCTGCTGCCTTAACTCGTGCCAACCTGAGTGCAATAGACCTCTAGGGCAACGGAGAGTCAAATACCAGGGATCCGACACTTTATTAAAATGCCAGTATGTCTCAACAGGGTCAGCTGGCTGAGTGAAGTCATAACATTGACACTTCACATAACCTATACATTTCTAATGAGGTCAACAGAGAAGAGCAAGATGTTGTTGCTGCTATTAAATACATTTTGTTCTTGGAAATTGGAGAGAATTTGGACACTCTGACTAAAAAGTAGAAATGTTATTTCTATTGGGTACCATGTGAAAAAACAAGCAACTTAAAAGCAAACAGATGTTGTGATTACATGTAGTCAAACCCACATCTTCATCAGCAGTGCGATTGTTTGAAAGTATCTGTCTTTTAAAAAGGTTGCTTTTCACTATCAAGTCCAGAGAAGCTGTAGATTCCCACTGCAACATGAACACAACCCCAGCACAACAAGGTGTCAGATATGCACTTAAGCAGCCTGCAGCTTAATTACCAAATGGGATAAAAAACCCTGGATGTAACATTGTCTTAAAAAAAGCAAGAGTGAAGACGAGGCAATGGTAAAGTCACCATCTCGTGGCCACACGCAGTGTGTAGTTCATTAGAGAGTTACTCTCTACACTGTTAGGGCACATTCACACTGACAACAGCACTACGGCTGAACAACCTTAGCCCCTCTGCTGTGTCCGGACTGCTGCTGGGTACACACAGAGGATGAAATATGAACCAGGAAGTCCAGTTTGAAGGTTTAATCAACCTTTAATATGTTGATAGTTTATAGACCTTCAAGGTAGGATTGTAAACCTCTGAAAAGTCATCATAGTAACATTAGCTTTCTCCTGCTCCTCTTGATGCTTGCAAGATGACCTATCCAGTATTTGCCCTTGTATGTGTGTGATTGTCCAGGAACATTTAATGTTGGAAAGTTTTGCGGCAAACAGAGACACAATAAACTTATGTTCTAGAATACACTGTTTTTTTCATAGTCCTCTGTGATGGCACTCCTGTCACAGTAGTGTTGTGGTATCATTAAAAAAAGGTCTTCACTGTTGGTGCCAATGCCCTTAAGTTCAACACACACCAGTACCTCACAGGGGACGCATCATACAGACAGAAGAAGAACACGGCAGTGCAGCTTGCAGCCAATCAAGGAAGGAAATGCAATAAAATACCTTGTCAACAGGGTGTGGACCATTAAAAGTGCAGAGAAGAGTAACTAACCGGTTGTCATTCCACCTCGCAGCACAGTTGTTGTGACTCTGCTCCACTCTGAAGTTAAAGCTTCCTCTGCCTTCTTTTCTCAACTCCCTCTCTTCTGCTGACCTGAGTTTTAGCACACGCACCTGGTGTGCCGTTCCAACAAAGTGGACTTCCTGAAGTTAAAGTGTCTAGCAAAACCTTGCATGTTTGTCCTGCACGAAGTGTTGATGACAAGCTTCATCACTACGTCTCCTGATAATCCAAGCTCAGACTTGACTGATGGGGCCTTTTGTGTGAATCGGTGATGCCCGTTAAAGCCCAGAGTTGCGTTTTTGCAACATTGGAAGAAATCCCTCCAAATCTTTTGTATTTAAAAAAGAAATTATTAAAGTTATGTATCACTAAATATCTTTAGAATAAAGGAAAAAAATACTACAGGTTAAAAAATTGCTATTTTCCAGCCAAAAATGTTCTGATCTGGTCTGGGGTATTTGGAATAGTTAGCTAGACATATAAATATCGCAATTTCACAACTGTTTGTACAACAAAGTTTGTTTGTATTGCACCTTTTTAGAGCAGATGTTACAAAGTACTTCACAATAAAAGACAAAAGCGAGATGTAAAATACAGACACAATATAAGAGCATAGTAAAGAGAAAATTATTAGAAATAAAAAGCAAGTGCATTTGTTTGACCATAGTTAATTACATTAAATTACATGTCATTGAACAGACGCTCTTATCCAGAGAGACTTACAGTGAACTAACTACAGGGACAGTCCCCCCAACTCAGCGTTAAGTACCTTGCTCAGGGGTACAATGGTGGCAGCCCTGGTATTGAACTCACAACCATCTGGTGTTTTATTTAGAAGCCGTACCACTAGGCCATCACCACCCCATAATGAAAAATGAATACATTTTCTAGTTGCATACTAAGTGCATTGAAATTCTTTCATAGATTCCCCAAGAGAGGTAGGTGTGCACATATGCCTCAACACAGTAGCCATAGGGGAGCATGAGAATAATTCATAGCCTCAGTGTGACAACAGTAACGCATCGGAGACAAATATGCACTGTGGCTTCATGACGGGCTGCTGATTAAACTGCTACCTTTATGTTTTCACACCATACGGTCTGGAATTTCCTCAGGCAGTTCTGTCTTGCCTTGGCAACAGTGACACTGTCAGTTGTCTTAGTTGTTTTGTGTTTCCTGTTGCTATTGTATACAGTACGAGTGTTCTTTTTGGTGTAGAAGCACATACTTATCATTCTCTCTACTTTTGCATTGAAATGACATTATGTCACCACAAACCCGTCATTATTATCCTTTACGCTATGCTTAGTTTAAGTTGTCTGCTTATGTTCTAGAAGCTTTCACATTGTGTGCTTTGTTGCACAGCATTGACCTCATTTCTCCAAATGGATCAAAAAAAGTCCCATCACCTCTCCAAAAAGGCTGCTCTACATCTGTCCCATGTTGTGTGTGTGTGTGTGTGTGTGTGTGTGTGAGTGTGTGTGTGTGTGTGTGTGTGTGTGTGTGGGGCTATTTGTTTCAAACACTGCCCCTATTTATTCCCAACCAGTATTTCTGCTGCCTTTCTTCTCAAAAGAGGAGCACATACTTATCTGACACTAAAGCAGAGAAACAGGTAAAAGACAGAAAAAAACCAAATCATCAGGTATAGATGAAGTATTTCTACACAACAGAGATGTCAGTCCACTCAGACTGCTGGGTCACATGGAGGTCTCAGTCTTTAGTGCTAAGTGAATGTGATTCCATGGTTCCCTGGTTTTGACAGGCTACATAAACTATTGTGCTTTCACAGGACGTTTGATTGGACAGGATACATAAAGAGTCGTAACACCAGTCCCATACCTGCAGGGTGTCTGTGAGGCACTGAGCCCAAATGTAATATGTGTCCCCCCCCCAATCATTGACTTTTAAAACTAAAACTTTTTTTTAAGACTTTTTTTTAAATTAATGTTTTTACATGCTTTCTTATATTTGGTAACATGGCAGACCTTCACTTCAGCTGCTATGGTGTGGCACTGTAATTATGTCTGTATTGTACATGTACATGCATAGTTATTGTATAAACACTGACGTGCTTGAGGGTTTCATTTCCTCTGGGATTGCTTTATGTACAAGAGGGTTTCTTCTTCTCATCTCTAAATCCATTGCACTGCGAGACGCCGAGAACAAAAGCAACCATCAAATAGCATTGCTTTGAATCATTGATGAGGTATAGGTGTGGATTAATTCTGAGATTGTGATTTTGTTGGAATGATGATGGTAATAAATCTAGATTATGCTTTTGAAATCGCGATCAGTTGAAATGAAGCCACTTCAAAACATCAAACGCATCCTTGATAGTTTCTTTGAATGGTTTGATTTGTGTTTTCCTCCTCAGCTGTAAAAAAAAACTGCATAATTTATCTAAGTTATTCCACATTGGTGGCTTTCAAGTGATACTTCCCCTAAAAGTTATGTTTTGAGTATCAACGCTCACCTACTGCACACCTGAAAGTTAACTGTAAAAAGTTTGTGGTTTGCTCCTTAACACCAGCTGTTGCCAGTTTAAATTAATTTCAGTTACAATAGATTCCAGTGGGAGAAATGAATGTACCTGTGCCTATTAATGCACAAATACATGCAAATTGGGTTGGATCAAGATGTTGTGTCATCACACAGTAAAAGCAGTCAGACGAGGTGTACGTGATAAACCTATTGGGCCTCATCCACCAATATCTTCATTTATTTTCTACATTTTGTTCTTAAGAATGCTTTAACAACATTTTACGTCAGATTCATCATGTGGTCTTAAACTGCAGAATTGTTCGTACGTCTGTTCTTATAATGGTGAATCCCATTGTCCTTGTAAGTTGAAAGCATACACAGAAATTGAACAGAAAATTGTGATAATTAAGTCAAAAATGCCCAAACGGAAGTCTGAAGTCTAACTGGACTCCAAACGTAGAAAACAATCAAGGTAATCAAGACAAACTTCCGTCATATTTACACAATAACCAATTATTTTGCACAATCATGTCAGCGCTCAAATGTGTGCTCTTGAGTGTGCGTAGATTCTGTTCATGCCTAAGAACAAATCCCAAATAAGAAAACATTGACGAAAGACTGTGTGAAAACTGCGTAAGTGGGTTTGAAGAAGAAAATTCTTCTCAAGAATGTTTGGTGAATGAGGTCCATTGATTCAGAGTTTAAGTGGAAGTCCTAAAAGAAGTCAGAGACAGTTCAAGCCCTGAAAGCAATTGGAGTAAATCGTGGACGGTGTGGGAGGGAGACATTTTTCGCTGGGAGTTCATGCTGTGTTGCACCACTTGAAACTGCTCAGGTTGTTAGCATTCTATAGGTGTTTGTTTCTGATCAATAGATGCACAACTGAGGCAAGTAGTTTTGAAAGAGATGTTTTGCCGTGAGATGACTGTATAGTACAGAGAGAATGGTAGGAAAATCATCCGTGTTTGTGTGTGTGTATGTTTGTTTGTTGAATCTTTTGAGATCTCGGGGTCTGCCTGTTGTTATATATCAATTTTCCTCAAGAGTTTCTCAGCACCAGAATTTCTGCCTTTGTAATTGGTGTGTGTGTGTGAGAGAGTGAGAGTGAGAGAGTGAGAGAGGCAGTACAATAAGGAGCTAATGAAGACCCAAAGGAAAGTTATTGATGTAAACATCTTTACATATCTTTCATATATATCTATATATATATATATATATATATATATATATATATATCTATATATAGAGATATAGAGATATAGAGATATATATATCTATATATATATAGAGATATATATATATATATATATATATATATATATATATATATATATATATATAAAGATATATATATATATATATATATATATATCTATCTATATATATATCTATATATATATATATATATATATATAGAGATATATATATATATATATATAGAGATATATATATATATATATATATAGAGAGAGATATATATATATATATCTAGATATAGATATATATTTGTGTGTGTGTATAAGTGCGTTTCAGAATTATAAATCCTTTATTAGTCCCGCAACGGGGAAATTTTGTGCGTGCATGCGTGCACATTTCCTTATGTATGCACTGCACCCCATGTGTGCTCTGTGTGTCTCATTAAGAGCCCGTCTGCATTGTATTGTCAGTTAAAGCCCATTGTGAGTACAGCCTGGCTAGCCTGGTTCTCTTTCAGCCGGTCACAGCTTATGTTGTCTTTTCATGGCTTTAATTAAGAACCAAGAGTGAGTGTGTGTGCACGTTGGGGAGGAGTGTAAAAACAAAGTGTGTAGCTTATGTTCCTGGCCTTCCAGCACAATCTTTTGTACAGGTGCAAGTACACAAATCTGGCACCAAATTAAAGAGGGCTTTTGTTGATCCTGATGTGCAGATTCCACTCGCATATTCAGAAGTATGGCAGATATTATTATATATATATTTTTATAATGAATTACTGTGTTGCACTTTGCCATTGTTGCTCCTGTTACATATATACATATTAAGCATTTTAATGTAAATTGACATAAATAATGGCATAAGATGCAGAGAGGAAGAACAAAATTAAGAAAAAATACATGTTAGGAAGAACGGCAAGGGATTCATACAGCATTGAGTGGAAATGACACACACACACACACGCACCCACACACACACACACACACACACACACACACACACATGCATACACACACGCACACACACACAAAAGTAGAGCTACAGTGACAGCTATGACGGAATAGACTGTTTAACATAACGTTAGGCAGTTCTCCTGAGAGTGCTTAACCAGAATACCTGATCATGCAATTACCATAGAAAGAGCAACAACAGCCTCTGGGTCCTCTTGGTGTGTGTGTGTGTGTGTGTGTGTGTGTATGTGTGTAGGTGTATTTGATGGTGTTGCTGTCTCTGTGGTAGCCCTGTTTTCTATGGGAATTGCAGTTTGGTGTATGTATGTGTGGACGTCTCCTCCCATGAGATTGAACCTTTTAGACTGCAGTGAGGTGCAGATCACCTTTTTTGAAACGCTGTGCCTGGTTGTGCTCCTTTGTGTATACTCTGGTATATAATGGTGTGATTGTGTTTTCTTCATTACACAATGATTCAGATATTTTGTCCTTGATACCTTTTTGTTTTCTCAATTGTTGTAATGCTTATACATTATTACAGTATTGTAAATATATGCAAATGTGTCTGATACATGAATTGCTAATACAAAAAGAAAATAAACTTTGAAAACTGCTGTAGACGGCCTTTATTCTTACAGGAACATCTGAATAAACTAAATAATTGTAAAAACAAATGGAAATACTGTCTGAATAAAGGCAGAGCGTTGTGTGTATATATATATATATATACCATATATACCATATATATATATATATATACCATATATATATATATATATATATATATATATATATATGGTATATATATATATATATACCATATATATATATATATATGGTTGTCCATAGTAGTGGTTGCACATCCACACAGGTGTCTTCAGTTGTACTGATTGATTAGACCTCGTTAATCTAGGAACAGTATACTATAGGTTTATTAAGACCTACACAATAACAATTAACAGATTATTTTATTCTTCACTGGGATGATGGCAAAGGGTAGGTAAAACCTTTTCGATTGAACAATTTCAAAACAAAAGTCAACCCTTTTTAATACGCAACTAAATAGTAACTAAAAAGATGGGCGAAAGATGTACTTAAAATCAGAGCCTGTGAGGAAAATCATTATTTGGAGTCTTTTATTTGGTCATAGATTTTGGTGACTACAGTGCATGTAAATGTGTTCTCTGATTACCCACGTAACCTGACTTCTATGAGTTTCCTGGTTACTTCAAAGCATATACTGTGTTTTATTGTCACCAATTGCTGAACAGATGCAACAAAACTAGAGAAACGTGAGGGAGCTTCCTGGCCTGTACACCAATTAATTGAAAACACTTGTGTGAGTGAGGCCTTTTAATTCTTGTGTAACTCAAAAATTAAACCCCCCCCCTTCTCATAACCTTTTTTCCTTACCGTCACAAAGCCGACAATGTTTTTTTGCGTTGGTTTGACTTGTTAACAGTATTCATACAAATGCAGTAGATTAGAGTCGATAGTTGAAAATGCTAAATGTTAACACTTCCCCAGATGAAGATGTTTTTATACCTTATTATTTTGGTTCCACCCGCTGTGGAAATGTTTTTATGAAAAAGACTCTTTGATTCATTCACAACACTTTCTTCAATCTTGATTCTGGATGCGATCGTTGTGCGACATTTGTTGCTGCACTTCTCATATAAGATAATCACAGCTTATTGTTTTCACGACGCTTAATCGCCCCCCCTGGGTGTTTTGGAAAAGGACAAAGCGCACCTCTCTGTTTTCTCTGATTCAGTAAAATGTAAAACGACACGGAGAGATTTGGAGAGTGACGAGTGAGAGACTAAGGTTGATGGCCTGTGGAAAATAGAGAGGGGTGAAGGTGAGAAAGCATTTTTATTTTATTTTTAAGGATAGTAAAGCGAGAGGCGAATTGGAAACCTTGATGGCTTTCGGAAAACGAGGGCAGAGACGGACAAGTAAAAAATTAGATGTAAATTGAGTTGAAGTGGGGATTTTGGACGGAGGATGATGGCCTTTTAGAGAACGATTAAGTGACAGAGATGAACATTTGGAGAGGGAGAGAGAAAGGTGACGAAGACGAGAGAGAACAACTCATTTAGCCGGCCGCTGCAGCGACAGTGCAAGGAGGAGAGATGGCATTAAAGAGATAGAGATGAAAGTGATTAATTTGAAGCTCAGATAGTGCTAACTAGGCTTTGAAGAACAGGAACAGGAAGAGAGATAGAAAGATGGAATTCATTTGAAGCCCAGGTATCGACGCTTTGGCTAATTAACCCTCTTGACGACCTGCAAGCTTTATTTGATTTCCTCGTACACTGTTCATCAAAAAGGTCATGTTCACACTCTCATGTCGGTTAAGTGTCTCTGACGTGATCTCTTTTGTCCTTTTTACCTTTTTCCATATATAGTAGGGATGCTCTTGAAATATATGTCTTTGTCTTTTAATATCACTCTGTGTGCCCCATGCTTACAACTGAGTATACATTTTTTATACCGTTGACAAATGGTATTGTTTTCTTCC
>NC_041377.1:14050957-14148457 GCF_900634415.1 Cottoperca gobio
AGACCAAACGGTGTCAGTCATTGTGTATGCGTGTGCGTCAGTGAGGCATGTGTGTGCATGTATTATAACACTTGATAACTCAGTGTGAAGGAAACCAGTGATAAGTGACCGAGTGGGCTCAACATTTTTCTTTTGAGGATTCTCATTGGTCCACTGGGGTACGCTTATGCATGTACTTGAAAAGCCACTGTCCTGGTGAGGATGACGAAGCCATTAAAGCTTTTTTTTGTGCCAAATTATACATTTCTACTGGGCTCCCCAGCAAATAAAAGAGTGCAATAAAGTAACTTTTTAATTTAAAATGTATTTAACCAGGAAAATTAAATATGTCCTCTACAGAATTGTCCTGGCCAAGACAGGCAGCAGCAAATTAAACAGAGTTTCAGTTCACAGTAACGGACGATAACATTTCAGATCACAGCACAAAATTAGACTCCTTCTGGATCACATATGGGCAATTAGCTCAGTCACAGCATCTACAACCTGATGTATCTTCCTCCAAAGATCCTGTAGTAGCAGTGAAGCTAAAAGCCCCTTTTCACATTTCAACACCGACATTCGGGACAGATAGCAAGTCTTGCGAATATGTCACAGAGCAAAGATGGATCCAGCATTTTCAGATGGATACATTTACATAGATATAAAGAAAGAAAGTTAATAATTGCCTTGACAATAGAGGCCAACTAACCCATTGTATACAGGGAGCAATGGTGAGTGAGGACCTTTAGATTTGTTATGAACCACAATGCTCCATGGTATATAGTATCTAAAGAGTGAAGGCATTAAGAAGAAGCATACATAAAATATCATCGTCAATCACAAACATAAAAGTCTCAGCGACATGTGACCCACTGGTTTGTGGACTACTGTTTTGAAGCCTCGTGTTTTGCATTTTGGCCGTCGCCATCTTGGTTTTTCTCCGTTGTCTTCTTGCGATTGAGACAATTAACTCATCAGGAACTTGTTTACTGAGGTAATACATTTTCAGGTCGGGTCATGTCCTCACAGAGTTTTATACAATCGGACTTCTTTTTGCAACCAGAGAAGTCGCCCCCCCCTGCTGGCTATTGGAGAGGATGCAAGTTTGAAGCACTTTACTTTTCAGACCTGGAGGTTGCAGCTTGGTTGTAATCCGAATTTATCTGTCCTGTTTACGTAGCTGACCCGACACAGCGTGTGCCTGTGAGTCCATGTCCCACAGGCTAGCTAATGATTTCACTCATACGGCGGTTGATAACGCTGTCCCGACCGACGCAGTTGTCGCAGAAGCGCAACAGCCACCTTCTGGTTCCCACTGTTAGCTCTGTCAGCACTGTTGCCATTGTAAGCACTGTTCTTGCTGTTAGCACCTCTAGCTGCTAGCCGCAGGTTTACCTGTTGCTGTGTTGAGAGCAGTGTGGAGGTAATCCCTCAATCATAGATATGCTCTTAATTTCGTATAGAGAACCTTTGAAAGAGAGATAATTATTAATTAAGAATCCTATATATTTATATGAAGATATAGACTCAATCACATTGCCCTGAAACATACATGGAAGGTCATCTTTTGTGATGAGTTGCAGGATTGTGACACATGCAAATATGGTCTAGAAACAGGTAATACAGCTTAACGGACCAAACCAGTAGCTTAAAGGCCATTAAGCTGTCAACCCTTTTTAAAACTCTCGTTGGTGCAGCAGACAGGGTTGCTCAGGTCTCTGAGAATTAATAATAGCCTGCCAAATAACATTGTCAAGTCAGTGATACAACATGAATATGTTGAAAAGGACAATGTGAATTTAAAAAAGGTGTCTTTCCACTATGTGTTTCTCAGGGTTGCGATGTCAGAACTGTCCTTAAATGCACCATCTTTGTAATCGGTCTGCGCTCGCAACTGCATTACCGCGGGGTGACAATGTAACTTGGACAACAAAAATAAAGTCAATGAACTGCTCAGTGTGATGGAATACCTATTTCAAGCCAGATTGAAGTCTCCGCATGCTGAAATGAACTGAAGCAATGGCTGCCTGGAAGACAGAAATTCAATGTGCCATGTTGGGAAAATGATCAGCATTCATTTGAAATGTATGTTTTATATTTCTAGCAAAACTAATGATAGAATCCTTTTAATTCTGAAAGTTCTGTTTGGGTGATACCATTTCCTGCGGTATTTCTTTCCTTTCATTTTCTCAATAATGGAGCTTTCAGTGTAACAGTATGTCCGTCTGTCTCTCTGCCTTTTGTCCATATATCCAGGTGGGCAATCTTTATTTAGTTGTAGGGCATAATTCATAGAAACAACTTTTTCTTTATAGGAAACCTGGAAACCTGTTTTGTATGCACACATACACGTGTGCACACACTACCACACAAACATAGGTATCACACTGTTTTGCACACACAGTCCTGCATACAAGTGGCCAGTAAATGTTGCTGTCACTAGTCCTCAGCTCATAAAGACCTGGAGAAGAGATCCAAGTAATCAGTGAACATGCTGTTAACGTGTGTGTGTGTGTGTGTCTGTGTGTGTGTGAGGTAGCAGACACTGTGATAACTCAAACAGAGATGGGATGAGAGGGGAGAGACTGCAGCGGCATACAGCTGGCATTTTATGGCTCCCAACACTCCTGGCTGCCTGGCTCTCTTTCACTCCACCTCCCTGCATCCCAGCTTTCATCTATTCGGCACCTCTCTCTCCTCCGCGCACACACACGCACTCCCTGTTTGATGTCTTTGAGGCCGTCACTTTTTGACTTTTTGCACAATTTCGTCACAAGCCGCTTCTCCACCATCTTTTCTGTTTGCTTCTCTCCTCATTCACTTTTTCTATTCCTCCCTGTCATTATTTGCCTCTCCGCACCTCCTCTTCTCTCACCACCCAGCCCAATCTCTAATCCCCTCGCTCTCTTTTACTGCGAGGCGTCAGGGCTCTCCACTGCACAGCGTGAATACTTAATGAATCTTATGTCTTTTACAAGCCTCCGCCCCCACTCATCTCTGTCCTATCTAACCCCCCTTCTTTCCTCCCACTGCTCTTCTACCTGTCTCCTACTCTTTCAGCTCCTCTACTGTTTCTTTATTTACTAGCCAGGAGCCATCCAGCTGGTTACAAGGAATAAGAGCTACCCAGGGGACACCAGAGGGAAAAAGGGGGAACCATTTCCCCCTTTTTCTATGATAAATCACTATGTAGGGAAGGGTGTGTGTGCTTCTCACACGGCGCACATTTGGGCACATACAGTAAGATGTCAAGCTAATCGTTTGGGGATCTCCTGTCATATTTAGGAGAAAAGTTTTAATTTCACCCAACATGCTCTCTGTTTACACCTGGTTTTCACACTCTTTTAACGTGTTAACCTGAATGTGTCTGTATGTGTGAAACCCTTTTTTTTGTATGTCTGCTGGCTGTAGCTGAGATAGATTGCCTATCAATTGTTTTGTGCTGAGGAGAGTATTGCTCATCCTGCTCTCATGTTGCCAATATCTTCCCTGATTATTCTCCCATTGATTCAGGCTGTTGCAGAAATGGCCGGGTCATGCGTTTTCCTCTACCTCAGCCTTCTAATAAACAACCTTTACCCAGACCACCAATAACCCTCAAAATGGTTTTCTGATCAAGTTATTGATTCATTTTGTGGCAGAATCACATTAATGGTCGGACCACCATCGTGCAATGAGTCTAGGGTTATAGGCATCACAGCCCTCTGCCATCTGGTATCAGGCGCCTCAACTCCATTATCAAACGATTAGTCGATTAACGGCTTTGACGATAGAAAATAAACTGTTAGCCATTTTGTCATTTTCAAGCTTCTATAATTACAGGTCATTCAGCAGACGCTCTTATCCAGATCGACTTACGGCGAACTAACTAGAGGGGCAGTCTCCCTGCAGCAACTCGGGGTTAAGCAGTCAGGGGCACAATGGTGGCAGCTGGTATTGTTCGCACAACCTTCCGGTGTTGTATTTGAAAGCCTAACCACTAGACCACTGAACCATAATGACCCTTTTGCTGCTTCTCTCTGTTGTCTATATCAGTCAATTGAATAAGGAGTTGTGTTCACGCCCTATGATGATTTTAATACCTAAAATCAGCATATTAGCTGATACCTGGGACTAATGACCAGGTGAGTGCAAGTGATACGAGTGCTCAGAATAGTATCTGCGAGCAGATAAGCAGCCATTCAACTCTTACTCACGGCTTACTCGTCAAGTTGACTTTAAAAAAAAAAAAAGAGGTATAATATTTAACATTACAAAAGCAACTGTGCCGCTGCTCTATACTCTAACCTTTGGAGGGCGGGGATGGAATTGACTGACGCTGATGTCTCCATTCCTTTTGATTGCACTGCCATGCCGACATGCTGGGTGTCGTAAAACACAGTGCGGGACCGTTCGTTAACTCTCGCTATAATTAACGACTCGCACGTTCACATTCATTAGTTGCAAATGAAAATGTAAAGTTCAACAAAAACCTGAGCACGTTCACAACACTGACACGGATGAAAAGGCACAAAAGCACTGAAGACGGAGAGCAATAGTAATGTCGGTAATTGAGTCTCTTTAAAATAATCACATTTTTATTATGAATTCACAAGTACCTGAGCCACCTCTTTTGTCATGGACATAATTATACACCAAATCAATGCCTGTTAGTCTTGTAAAGAGAAGGAACAAAATTATTTCACACAACCTATCATGCAGACATGGAAATAGTTGCACCCTTTCCTCTTGTTAAAAAGAGCTCAGTCTCGTATGGACACTTCTCTATCTTATTATCATTATTGGGACTGCGGGGACCTTTCTTCCACTTATTATTCAACATAAAGATTTGGCTTCTGAACAGCTGGCTATTGTTGTCATTGAAGCTTATAGTATTCTTGCGGTCCTCGTTTGTCGCTCTGTGTAAGAGTAACACCTCCGCTGTGAATGTAAATGAGAGTGAAACAGTGTACCTTTTGTCACTTACGCTGATCCTTTCCCTGTCATTGTACACCTGTTTCTGTTTCTAAGTGTGCAGTCCACTGCTGCAGTTTGATGGACGGAATTACAATTTTTCTTTTTCGCATTGTGCCCACACAGTATTTCCTTCCATCCGTCTTCATCCAGTGGCTATCACACCTGGTACAGTCTCCTATTTGGTCTTTTTGCTGAGTCTCATCTATAGTGACTTAATGGAAGTGCAAATGCAATCGCTAGGTTTAAAAGGATGTCACGAGTGCACAACGTTAAAATGTCAATCTTGTTCTCCTTGAAGTTTCAGCGCTGGACTGATTGCAAATAGACTATAATGAAATGTTCATCGGCATTACCGCGTACTAAATGTTTCCCATTATAGAGCATTTTACAAGCCATCATCGCCTAATTTCTAACTTCTCCAGCACGGTTTAAATCTGTGACAGAAACAATGATTGTTTTTTGCACTGTCCTCATTAAAGGTACCTGGCAAAATTCAAAGTCATTTTTTTTTTCACCCAGTTGGACGAGCTGCTAGGTGATCTGTCATGTGCATACAGGCAGATTGCTTCCAAGGCCTCCTCAAAGGACCCCTTGTGGCTGTCCGGCAAGATTGCCTGCGGATTCTCTGTCATCTTTGTAATTGAAAGAGAAACAGTTGATATTCAGCCAAGTCGAGCTGTCGTATGCCTGTCACTCTGTTAATGTAATGTTAATAGAAGGTTATCCTCTGGAGGAAATGCCTTCCAGGTATGCCTGCCTGGTGATGATGATGCTTGATCCTTTTCCTGTGCTCTTGTGTGTGTCTGTTGCTGTTTACACAGACATGTATGTACCGTATGTATTTGTGTTTGCTTCACTTTGAATACATGTGTCAGGCTTGTGTGCTCCCCGTTTGTTTGGGGGTTTGCATTATAGCGTGTGCGACACCCGAGGTCAATACTAATCTTTTTTTTTTTATATTTTAGTAACTAGATTTACAGACTGAATGTTGACATATGCTGCAAATCCATAGTTTGTAAACAATCTCACGTCAATATCCCTCTGTGTTGTGCACACATTCAGTATAGTAGACCTGTGGTTCTAGAATGGAGTAAACTGAGCTAACATATTTATTTTTTGAAAATGCATTGCTGAGGAAAAATATGGATGATTTGCTCTTTGTGTTCCTCCTCTACTTACTCTAATGGTGTTAAGGTTACTTTATTGTCTCCCTTTGGAGAAAGAGGAATGTGCTCTTCTCTTTAAGTTGGACATTACCCCTTACACAAAATTGGAATCATCATCATTTTTTCAGAGTTGACTTTTAGTGTATTGCTTCATAAATTGGTGATGGGAAGCATATTCCCTGTTGCACCTATTGCAGGGTTTCCCCTGGGAAATTGGTTAGCGGAGGAAGTTTGCATTTCTTCCAGCACATCAGCACCTGATTGGGACAGTTCGAGCCATTTCTCTCCGCTCTGATTATTGAATGTGAAGCAAACATAGGATGTGATTGATCAATCCATCGCCAACAGATCCTGATGCAGCCTATGTCACTTTCAATGTCTGTGTGAAGAAGCACTTTGCTCATTAGATACTTCCCCTGTGGGATGTCGCACCACTGCTACATGAAGCCGAATAAGCCTACTATTTCATTTAAGTGTCAGAATTTCCTCTTGACGTTAACGTTCTTTATTCCAGGCGAGTAACACTGCCAATGTAAAATGCAGGAGTCCTTGCAATTGTTAGTCACTCAAATTAATGGCTGAATCTAAGAATTACATTTGGAGTCAGTGCACAGGCTATCGGCTGCTCAACTAACCGCTAGATGTTTTAATGTAACGTTTATGGTGTTGAGGCCTGCTGAAAAAGAAAAGCTGTGTAATATCTTTCATACCAAGTCTGGGTTATCAGTGCGGTTTGGAATACATTTGCAGTCAAAATGGCAATGATCATCTTATATTCCTTTTTTTTGGAAAAAACTTGGCACGTTGGACATCTTTTGTGTCCCATTTGTGATCACACGGTTGCATAGTAAGCGAGCTCTGGTCGATTGGCCACCGATCGTTGTCAGACGATATTTGACTAATAAGATGACATCGATCCTGAATTGAAACGTTTTCAATACTTTTTTTTTTTTGCCAGCTCTTTAATTTGCTGTTGAAGCGACACAGCTGGACACACACACACACACACACACACACACACACACACACACATACACACACTCACTCACACTCACACACCACCAGGCCTGCCAGCTTGTGATCTGCAGCCATTGATTTGGTGTGTGTCTGGTGTAAACACACTGATAATATATTATAAACGATATAAATTCTGATGAAGGATAAAGTATGCATGCGATGCCAGCCAACGCTTTTGATTTTCATACCCTTCACCCTGCTGTTCTCCTGATTTTTTAATTCCCTTGAATTTCCCCCCCCCCCCACTCCCTCATGATGAAATTTTAAAATCGGCCCATGCAAATAGCCTTGTAACACTGTTGTTTGCTTTTGAATTATGTAGCCTACATATTCTGAAATGACTTCAAATAGACCCCATAATTGGTGATCGGTCATCGTATCGGCCGATTCTGCGATCAACAATCGGAGATGGGCCCCAACAATCCTGATCCGAGCACCCTTACTGCATAAAGTTAAATGTTTTTCACTGTCTGACGCAAAACAACCGTAGAAAGAATATTCACTGGTAACCGTAAAGTACTGCAAATCACATATTTGCAGTACTTTAAGCAACACAACAGTTCCTATACTAATATTTTGTGGGCAAATGAAGCGTCTTGTGACTATATAGTTGCGGGCTAATAACACTAAAACAATATTCCGTGGTGAAGTGTTTGAGGAAACTGCCCGAGGAGAAGGGCTTAAGAGGAAGATGTGCTTTGACAGGATTGCATTAAGTTTGGGTCAGGAGGTTATTGAACATACCTCGAGAGGTGCTGGTTACACTGAAATGGAAGGATGAAGGATGAAAAGAGTGAGAGACCAATAGAGAGGTAGGGTTTGTATATAAATTGAAAAAAGGAAAGAAAGAAAGAAAGAAAGGACGCAACACGGAGAGGAAGAAAGACTAAACAGCAGCTGAAACAAGGCCATTGGCAACGCACTATTGAACCCTTGTTTTCCCCTGTTGCTCGCTGTATTTTTCCTCTCTTAGTTCCTTTCCGACAGCTTTAATCAACACAATAAGGCTTGCTGAGAATTCATTATGGAGCCTTGGCCGCAAGGGCCTTTGAGGAAGGGATAGATGGATGGATGGATGGAGAATTTCCACAGAGAGGAGGGGTAGTGAGATCAGAATGGAGGGAGGACAGGAGAGAGATGTTTGGTAGATGGAGGTAGAGAGAATGGGCTGGGAGAAGTCGATCGCAGGAGGAAGTGAGAGAAAGGGAGGAATGAGGGTAGACTGTGAGAGAAAAGATGAATATTGAGAGAGGGATTAAAGAAGGGAGGGGATCGATGGATGAGTACTGACATCTCTGCAGAGGGGAGGGCTGAAATAATGGTGTTATGTGGCCACATGATTGGCCCCGAGCAGCACGGGGGCCCGCAGAGGAGCAGATCAGTCTCACTCTTCCTGGATTACAGGGTCAAGGTGCACCCAGCAGAGAGATGGATCACTTTTGATGTTCTTTAATGGAAACCGAGGGGAAAGAAAACACCATAAACCCACCACCCTGCCCCCAGCTTCTAATATACAGTGCTCTGACCTACAGTATGTACAGTATAGACTTTCATAGAGTGTAAGAGAGAAAACGAGGGAGCATCACACACAACTTCTCTTAATCACAGGAAAGCAGTGCAGGACTGATGACTACACATTTCTTTAGCACAACAGAGAATTTCTGCCCTCACTATTCATGTCGGTGCACAGCCACGCAGCAAGCTAACGACGCATCAAATAGCAATTGGAAACAGCAGATGTCCTTGGGAGTTTTTACTGCAATTGTGAAAACGTTATTGAAAACACACACACAGAATCAATAATAGTGATTACCAGTTACAAATAAATGAGAAACCATGAGTAAGAGTTACAGCCCAGTAATAATGAACCTGGATTCCCAAATGTATACACTATCCGTTAAATAAATTATTTTTCATTAATTCCTTGAAGAAACAAAGTATCACCAGTGAAACATTGGGTGCCCATAGAAAACACAAAGTAAAGGGTTTAATATAAAACTAAAATTAAACGATCTAAAGCTTAGTCCAACATTAAGTTACTTTAACGGTTACTTGGATTGTTGTAGAAACGCGTTATCCTCACACGACCAATCTCTTCGGTTAGAGCTTGGAGAGAGGCAATGTCTGTCATCACTTTGAACCATTCAGCAACACCTGGTTTTGCCCGTCTTCCACAGAACAGATTCTATTTTGATCCAATGTATCAATCCACACTGTCCGACCACCATTGCCTTATTATTTTTTATCTCTTTTTTATCTCTCCGAAGCGTAATCTCCATAGGCAGCTGTTTAAATCACACAAATCTCCTGCTGTGTTGATGTTGTGACTTTATTATCGGTGTCTGTAATGAGTGGTAAGGGCTCCAGTGTTGCTATGAGCTTGGCGGTTTCATTGTAGGCAGATTACCCCTCCCCTCCCCAGTTGGTTGGACCAACAAGAGCATTTACTGATAATGTACTCCATCATATTTGACACAAGACAAGGAAAACTTTGCTTCCTGTTCCAGACCCCAGTGGCTCCCACACACACACACGTAATGTGTTTGTACACGTCTTGTTATTGTCCCCCTGGTCCGGGCTGATGTTTGTGTGTCATATGAGATCAGCCGTCTTGCATACATTGAAACAGACAGATGATACCGAGAAGGATCCTAGAGGTTTACAGTAACCCAGGAGAAAAGCCTCACTCTCAAATAGGAAATCTAATAATGTGAGTGTGTTTGCGTGCAGGTGTGCATGGGCTTGAAAATCTGCAGGTACAGCAATGTTTTTAGAAATACTGTTCTTGGTCTCCAAGGGGAACCACCAGCTGGTGGAGCCTTTAAATAAATGTTCACTCAATAGCCTCAAAAAACTGCAGTAAGTTTTACCACCACCTAATTGGAATGCTCATTTCTAGACGACATTATTCAAATGATGAAAAGAGCTCCCGAATACATCACTGTGATAATACTGATAACGACTCTTCTCTCTTGTTTTTGTGTCATCTCTCCTCTCACTTCCTTCCCTTTCCTCTCTTCTCTTCCATTCACTGATCCTCGATGATATCTTGTCAGAGTTCAATCACACTGTTTTAACTGCTCTCTTAGCTGACCTGTAAAACCCTCACCGCTGACCCCTTTCTCTTCAGCTAACATGCTCCACTGGCTGCAGTTCAAAGTGTGAAAGTGTGTCCGTCCATGTGTGTACATTGTTTGTGCGTTTATGGATTCTTGCGTGTATCTTTTTTTAGTTTAAATACCATTGTGTTTATGACATGTGTTGGGCAGAGGTTGTTTTTTTGTGCGTGTTTGTGTGGGGTTATTCACCCAGAGTATATTTCTGGCCTCTGTCCCTGTTTGTTTGTGACACACTCACCTTATTAAGTACTTAGAAAATGCCAATAGACTCCGCTCTGTCTCCTTACCCTTTTTCAACAGGCCTTGCTGCCCTTCTCCACAATTGAGTGCAACCAAACACTCACTCAAACACGTACATAGACAATCAAATGGCATCATATGATTGAGCAAACAAAGCAAAGTGCAGATGTGTGAGTGTTGTCTGTGTGTCTGTCTCTCTATCTACTGTATCTGACTATGTTCATCTTTTGAGATTTGTATTTGTTTGCACAGTAAAACAAAACAGCAAAAACACAAGAACAAAAGCAAAGAAGCAAGTTGTGCAGGTTAAAAAACAAAACAACAACTATAGAAGGAATCGCTAAGCATCAATAAGGAAATACAACCAACAAACAGGTAAACATAACATCAAAAAGAAAACAATGTTAGCAGCGTAAATCAAGCAAAAACATAAGATGAATCAAATATTGTAGTGTGAGTGAGTGCCCTTACAAAAGCACACTTGTGTTAATTTAGTCTCGCGATACGATCTCCACCATCCGATCATCTGGAAATGTCTAAACTCAAAGTTGTTGCTTACATGTCCTGGATTCGGACGGGCCAATAACAACTATTTAGTCTTTTGGGTGGGGACGTACAGGGGTGTCATTGGTTGCTGTCGAATCACTTTGTTACACGGAGCGAGCATTTCAAAACATTGAAAAAGGATGTTCCCGACGAACAAGAGTCTTTTTGGTTTTTTTATTTGTACTTTGAACAGCAGCAACAGTGAGTGAACAGTCTGTGTGTCTGTTAGCAGAGCAGCTGTAGCAACAGCAGTTCTGTGCATGTGTTTGTGGTACAACGGTGTTTACAAGCACAACACTTCTGCACGCCACCTCCCTGATATAAAGGGCCGCACTAAAGACTTTAGATTGGTTCATCGATGCAAGTTTGTTGTGAATAAGATATGATCTGTATGAATGAGTCATCAGACAGGACCTGAGCCTATACTTTAAATTATTGAGTGAGTTAGACTCAATTACAATTTGAGTAAAACTGTTCCATAGTTGACCCCCTAATATTGAAAGAGCCCAATACGAGTTTTACCATTTGCCTTGTCTCTTATCATAGTTATGTACATCACCGTTTGGCTGGAAAAATACTTTAACAAGTCTTTCTGTCCTTCTAGTCAGGTGTTCTCAGAAAAACAATATTCATAACTTGTTAAGCTTCTTTGAAAGTGTCTAATGCTGGCTCAATGCATTGACAAACTGCTCTCTGAGTCTTACTCTAATGAACAGCATGTTTTCCAGTGCATGCTCTGACTGCTGGCTCCACCGCCAAGTAAATACAGCTCTGATGTTTTCTACATGGCGGCAATATAGAGGCTATGATTAGACGGATCAACCACACGGTGTCTATTTGATTCTCTCGCTCTCTCACTCACTGTTGACTTTTGTAGTCGGAAGTGTAATTGAGATAGAGTAAAGACAAGCCACATGCTGCTGATATCGCTCACTGGGTGCGCGGGGGAGGGATGGGAGAAAGGGCAAAAGAGAGATCAGGTGCCCAACAAGGCCTGCTGCTGAGAGTAAGGAGTACAAAGTCACAGCATAGGTACAATGACACGTATGCACAAGGAGGGAGAAGGGGGTGATGCATGGGGAGGGGGGGGGGGGTGGGCGGAGGTGGAGGTGATTGAGGTACTGGATGCGCTGTGTGATACCAATTCCATGAGAGGGGGCAAAGGTAGAGGAGATGGGTGAAGAAGAACGATAGAGGATATGCTACTGATGCCTCCCTGGGAGTCGAGGAAGGGAAGCAAGACGGAAACAGGAGAAACATAAAGAGGATTACTGATACCGATGGAGAGTGTACGAGAGGGGCACTAGGAAGAGAAAGATGTGTTTGACCACCATTGGGGGCAGGGGAAGGATGGATGAAGCTGAAATGATGCATACAAACACAGAGTAAACAGATTGAAGTGGGAAGTTGCTTTTCACTACAGGTTTAGGGCAGAGTGAGGGAAAGAGTCGGAGCTAGTTGTTTATGTCTTTATATATTCATCCTGTATAGGACATATTTAGGGCATACTTTGGGGGCCTTTTTCTACTTACTGCCTTTTTCAATCAGTCATCTGTTCGCAGTGCATTTATAATAATAACAATAAAGTATTGTGCTAGTTGCAGAATAAAGGCACTTCTTACTTTCTTGCCACCTTGCAAAAAAGTCAAATGAAATAGTAAAATAAAAGTCCCAGGCACTTTTCTTTCAGTGTTATGCTATTATACTGTATTCTATATATATATATATATATATATATATATATTGGAACTGTGGTGCATTTGGCTTGGCTCAAAACCTGTGCATCACCTGCTCTCCTTCCCTGCACTTTATTCCATATGCTCGCTTCCATATACATGATCTGAGCAGGTACGCAGTGCAAGCTCAAATCACCGTAATCCCTAACACCAGAATTGCTCTGCTGCATTATCGCCTCTAACACCCTCACCCGCTGCACCCTCTCCGCCCACTTAAGTGCAGTCGGTTCAGTCTTGAAGTTCACGGCATGTCACCAAAATATCAAACGCTTGCAGACGAGAGAAAAAGCTTTTGTGTGTTTGTCGGAAATGTCACTTCACCAGCGTAAAGCCCCTCCATGCTCCGTCATGAAAATAGAGCCCTCTAACTCATGTGCGTCTACGCAGCACTGCTTTAGCCTCCTTTTTTTATCTTGTAGTCTGAGCTTTTGGCAGTAAGCGCTGTGTCCATTGATGCTGCAAAAAGCAGAAGCCTAGGCCAACAGTGTGGACGTCAATACCCGAAGAATACTTTATATGTAAGACATATTGATCGGTGAAATCTATGCATGGGGCAGAGTTGGCCAAAGCAATAGTGCGTTCACAGCACCTGGCCAAAGAATAAGGCATTCTTTATTAAAGAAAAAAACCAGCACGCCATATTGGATTGAACCCTTTGAATGTGAGTAGGTGAATGCAGATGAAGCTGACACTTTAAAATGTTGTTGATGTCATTGAAAAACTGGATCAATGTAATTCAATTTGGCAACAGCACATTTTAAAGCAAATAGTGTTCCATGAGAAATAAACTGTGTTCATACAGTAGTAAAAACCCATTTTCATAGTCTTCTTTTTGAAGTAGACGTATCGATTGTAAATGTCAGTCATATTTTTATTGCTTTCTATGTTTCTTCAGCCCTACGAGGATTTGCAAGGAAAACCATGTGGTTGCATGCGCTGTATGTTAAGAGGGAGTAGGTAGGAGGGTGTTTTACAATAGACAGTATTGCAGGATTTAGGGTATGGCTTGCAACCCTTAGCGAAATTTACTGGGGAATTATTGATTTGAAAAGATATATTCGTTCATGTGAGCCAGAGGTCCTACAATACCCTAATTGCTCATTGGATGCCAATCAATACTTAGAAACAAGAGTAACACATCCTGTTTTTGTTCAAAATCCAGCCACCTAGACTTTTCCAACAGCTTTTCTGAAAGATATATGCACCACAAACAAAATATGGCACTGTACATGTTTGCTTTGCCCCACTCGCATCTCCATATATGCATCTTTGTTAGAAAAAAAAGGAGAGCAAGAGGGAGATATTGCCAATATTTTAAAAAGAAAAAGAAAGCTCACAGTGTTGTCATCCCGGCCATCTAACTGTAGTGATGCATTAGCATAGCACACAATAGCCTCTGTCAATGTCAGGATGTTGCAGTGCGCACACACACAAAGACAGGCACGTGTGCAGACACGGGCGTATACACAACCCGTAATGTATTCACCAGAAGCCAAGCTTTCTTTTCATTGCCACTCAGACTCCAGGTTTGCACACACAGATGCAATCAGCAGCAATAAGCCTATGTGGTCACTGCTATTCAAAAACCATAATGTCACCCATATATCCCGCTCATTGGCACATTCTAATGGAGCAAATTACTGGCTGAAGTTTCTATGGGGCTGGCTGCTTGGCCTCGTGTGTGCTGTGTTGACTTATTGATGAATTTCCTATTTAATATTTACTGTATTTGTGAGTATGTGTGTTTAGTTTAACACTGTAATTGTCACTTTCGAACGACTACATTAACTCGCTAACTCCCAATTTTCATTTCACAGTTGGTTGTTTGCAAACTGCATGGTGACTGATTCTGTTGATTTGGCAGAGATAAATATAGATAAACTGTTAAACAGCTTGTCTGTGTGTGTGTGTGTGTGTGTGTGTGTGTGTGTGTGTGTGTGTGTGTGTGTGTGTGTGTGTGTGTGTGTGTGTGTGTGTGTACTCAAATACAACTGCTCTGAATTACATTTCTGGCTTTTGTTGGGTTACAGCCTGGCTGAATGAGTACTGTATCCCTGTTTATTGTGGGGAGGAGATGGATATGATTTGTTAATGTCAGTGTATGTATGTGTTTTAGAGAACTGTTAGTATTTTGCCTGCAGAATGTTTTAACAGATGCAGAAACCATGCTTCATTAGGTACTGTAGACAGTACATGTAAAGAGCGCAGCTGTTTGTATACTACTGTATATTTAGCAATATTCTGTCAATGTTGGGAAATATAGGATAATGAGTTATAATAAGCCTTTAGTCGATCTCACACGGGATTATAAGACACTGCTATATATGAAATATCAAAAATATAACAAGATGTGAAAAAGAGAAAAAAGAGCTGGACTCAGCGGTCGATAAATGATGGATTTAACCCCAGCATGCAATGCACCAATCCTGTCGGTTAATGGTTAATGGCCCGGTTAACAAGAGTCAGAAAAATAAAATAAAAATTAGCATCTCTAGTTTGTGCAAAACTAACCCTAACCCTTTTTAAATAATCATCAAGAGCGGTTCTCTTGATATAGATATCTCTGCAAACATCAGTGCCCTCAACTCCTAACCCTAAAGAAGAAAAGAAAGAATAATCTTTTCTGTACTGATGTCTGGTGACGAGTAACACGCGTTAACAACCAACATACATCCTGTTTTCAAATTTGAAATAGTTTAAAAGGATCACTCTTGATGCAAAAACTCAAGTGACCTGATTCTTTGGTACAACCCGAGCAAATATAACTTTCCAGATCAAATCTTTTATTATCACCCAAATAGGTCTGATTCTGTGAAATTATGCCCAGCTTCAAGAAATGCAGAATACTATTATTATTATTAAGCATGAAAAATAATATTCTTATGCATATATGTATATGTTCTTGCAGTGGAATGTGGGAAAAAAGGAATTTGAAAGAGAAATTGATATTCTTTCCCAAACTGAATATCTTGGGTCATCAGAAAGGTCGCGGTAAAGGTCGGCAACTTCAATGACATTTTTGGATTTCATTCATCCGTTTCACTGAGTGTGACGCCACAGCGACACATGAGGGAGACGGAACAGCATATGAGATCTTTGTTCATCCTCAGTGCGTGTGTGAGTGTGTTTGAACCTGTGTATAAATAGATGTATACATGATAAGAAATTTATAATTTACTCTTTATATCTCACATAAAGCGTCTTGTGATTGAGTGCACTTCTATATTTCTAGTATTTTCCGTTATCTGCATCTGTCGTGTACATGTTTGACAGTGTTTTGGTATGTCTGTTATATATCAGATTCTGTTTCTTCGTATGGGTGTGTGTGTTTCCATATGTGAAATCCTTCATCCCCAGATAAGACGTGGGCTACAGGACAGCAGGGCATCCCGGCTTCGGGAGTAACAGGCATCAGCAGAGATCTGACACTCTGTGTGTGTGTGTGTGTGTGTGTGTGTGTGTGTGTGTGTGTGTGTGTGTGTGTGTGTGTGTGTGTGTGTGTGTGTGTGTGTGTGAAAACCGGCAAAGCTACAGCACATGTAAACAGACACACTTAGTCTGAGGGCACTGTTGTAATTGGATGTCTGATTTCTGTCAGATAGGGTGTGTAAGAGAGAGAGAAAGAAAATGCCATATATAGAGAATCTTCTTCTCCCAGGGAAAGAGAGAATATTAGCGGCAGTGGAGTAGAAGAGGGAGGGAGAGGGGAATAGAGAGTACCAGACAGAGAAGTGGTCATGTTCTCTCTTCGTGATCTCTGAGCTTAATGTTGACCTTGTGCTTTTTTATCTGTGGTCTGACATCCAATCATCCCTTGCTTATCTCCCTCCCTGCCCGTCTTATTTCATCTGTCCTCCCTTTTTCTCATTTCTTCCTTCCCACCTTCTCATCCGCCTGATTTTTTTCCCCCTCTCATCTCTTTCCATCTACAAGTCTCCACTTATCTTTCGTTTCCTCCCTCCCTTCCCTCCATCTATTTCCTCCCATCTGTCCCAATGCGATTCTACCGCAAGTCCCCCACCAACCGGCAGAAAGCCAGTGGAATTAATCTGAGTTTTGGTGATGCGTGACCGGTGGCAGAAGGTCAGGCGACTCAATGGCGACATTAACTGGCTTATCTCCTGCCTGAGGACTCGCAGAACTAGTGTCCACTTACACTTGTCACCTCTCACCACAGCGCTGATAGGAACTGTTAATTTGAAGGCGGCCGGAACATGCTTGTTAATCCGTGTGTAAACAAATGTTAACGGTTATGGATCGGAGGCTTTTGTGTCATTTTAGTCTTGTAGAGACTTTATGTTTAAGATAGGGCTGCACAATATACGTACTTTATTTTTTTCCGTCATCGCGATATCAACTTGCGTTATAAACACATTGGGAAAGACTATACAGGGAAAGACGTACAGCGCCATGGATTTATACGGAACAGTGAGAGCCGCTTCTGGGACACTCCTGAATCTCGTCAAAAATGGACCAGGCGCGTAGCAGAGAGCCAAATTCTGGGACGCTTGTGAAACGCGCTGCGGCACATCTGGTGGTCACAAATAGACCGAGTGCGGACGCGGCACAGCTGCTAACTTGCACAAATCTCAGTCAGATAAAGGATCAATAAGTCAGGAAGACTAAACTTACATGTTCAACTAAAAAAAGTCTGTCTGTGTACATATTTTGGGGATTTTGTGCAAGATGCAGTCAAGAAACTTGAATTGAGATCAAAATAAAGGCCGAGTTCAAAGATGGCCTCATCAGTGACTCAATAAGCCAAACTGGCTCGACATTTGAGTATAATATTACCCAGATCTTCTGCAGTTATTCCGCATCCATGGGGCGCATAGAGCATGTGCACTTGCATTATCTTTAGAGTAAAAAAACAACAACTTGCATTTTACAACTTTTAGTACCTTTCTCAAATTATTTATTTAATCGGCTAATGGTTTTTTAAAAAGTAGGATTCCCATAATCCTAAAAATGCTGAATATCGATCCCTAATACACACACACACACACACACACACACACACACACACACACACACACACACACACACACACACTCAATGCTCCACCTGTCTCCCCACAGACCTGAACAAGTGCTGACTTCACCTAGACTGCTTGACTCCTGTGGTGAAGATAGACCTGCTATCTCACCCCACTACTCCAACCACCCACACACACACACCCCCGCACACATTAGGCGAAGTGAGACGTTAAAAGGCCAAGATCCTATGTCTCTCTCTGTCTCTTTTTCTATCTTGCTCACTCACTCTCTGTCTCCCTTGTGTGTGTTTTGTCTTTCTCTCCTTTCACTCTTCCTACTCAAACCTCCAAATCCCCGACCTCCGTCGTCATTTAGACTCACCGCGTCCTTGCATCTCCCTCTCTCCTGCACACACGCAGGAATAATGAAAGATGTCGATGTCTGTAAGAGGTCCAATCTGTTCTCGCTGTGCAGTTTTAGATATCTGTATACTAGCGGGACAGCCTGTCCTCTATGTATAAAAGCAAATTGGAGCAAAAGTTCTGCTTTTTAATTCAATCATCCTACAGAGCTGCTGCAACTGTGACCATGAGAGTTAGATTATATTGACAACACAAAATACTCATTCATCCTTATCAACCATGATGGAAGAAAAGCAGGATGGAATAGTTGTACCATGTTGTCACTGTATCTATTACTGATCCATGATGTTTACAATAGCTAATTTAATAAATAATGCAGATGGATTAGCAGGTAGGGTAATATCTACAATGGCCGCCATGGCATTGCAATGCAGATACGGGTCGTTCGCTATGGTTACCACTGTAATATTAATGTGATGAAAGAGGGGGATGTCGTGTACTACACATTTACTTGAGTCTTTTCTGTAATACTGACATTATCACTTTGTCTTTTTTCTGTACAAAGGGGATGAATAGTCAAATGTTCCTAAGCTGCTTACAATTTGTTTTTAGCACACATGGAACCCCAAATCTGATTTTATACGGATAAATATTGGTACATTTTTGGACCACCATCAAACCTAGACAAACCTAATGACTTATTAATGTTAAATAGGTGGATTTAAAGTTAAGTTTTGCCTAATTGGGAAGCTTTGGAAAACCTAAAAGTGGATGTTGGCAAATAATATTTAAGGCAGTACTATTCATGAATACCTCTGTGGAATGTTCACCTTGTGTGATCTCCCCTGCGTTGCCTAAGCTGAATGAACATTCACTCTAGTACAATATGTGCCACTGGAGTATTAATGCAGAATCCAGGACTGGAGAATTTCTGCCATGTCTAGAATTATTATTATAATAATAACACAGACTGAATAATAACTCCAGTGGCTATCACCGTATTATTAAATTCTGCTATGATATACTGAGACTACCGTTTTGAATTAGCTTTTTAGATTGATACCACAAATGATTGTTTTGTCTCGAGCACCACTCGAAACATTTTATTATGTGCACAGCAGATCGTTGCAAATATCCAGTATCCGCTCGCCGACGCAAACCGCTGCTCCGATAACTCTCAGCGCGGCGGGGGCATCGCTCACAATTTCATCTCGCCGTGCATTCACACCATGCTAATCAATCAAACATTTACCAAGAGTACATTCAATTTCTGTAAACTGAAACAACTTAGCCCATTTTTCCCATTCACTTATCAGTGTTTCATTATCAGCAAATTATAAGCAATTTCAAGTTTAAGTCCATTATGAGCTCACAGAAGCTTTTCCACCTCGGGGCTTGGTTCTGGTCTGAGCAGCATCTTTTTTGGGTTCGGGTTAGGACTGTCTTACATTTCCAAGCCCATTGGAGGCTGCGAGGCTTGTGTCCTTTTAAGGCATATTTTAATGGGAGGATGTAAATTTCCTGGGACAGCGGTTCCGTGGGTGTTGTCAATGATTCATTAGCAAGCCCGAGGAGAAGTTTCACTTTGTGGCGAAAAACTGCAGAACACAATATTAAAGCACCACTTCATCCAAAACTCGAGCAAAGGAGGGAGGGGGGGCGAAACGCCAGCATGTGTGTGTGTGTTGTGCACATAGTTACTGGAGTGCACACTAATACATGAAAAACACTCATCGGTAAGCATAGACAAATTCACACAAGCATGTCTAAGGAAGTCACACACACACACACACATACACACACACACACACACACACACACACACACACACACACACACACACACACACACACACGCAGGCATGCAAAAGAAATCAGTGACTTCAAAGGCCCAAGCTCCAGTGCCCCCAAGCCTCGAAGAAAGCATAGAGAAGCAGAGGGCAACTTTT
Organism: Cottoperca gobio; assembly: GCF_900634415.1. NCBI lineage: Eukaryota > Metazoa > Chordata > Actinopteri > Perciformes > Bovichtidae > Cottoperca > Cottoperca gobio. The sequence goes on from NC_041377.1 coordinate 14,071,003, forward strand.
AATTTTAAAGCAGTGCTAATGAGATTTGGAGAGAAAGAAAGTGTCAAAATAAGCGTGTGCATGTGTTTGCTTTATGTTGGTGTGGGAATTCTCCAATCGTAACAGTTCACTGGCAGTTATTTCTATGGGGGACGAATGCAGTGGGCGTTTCTTTGTCAAATAAATGCTCACTAAGCTGAAGGAAGAAATGTATTTTTCCCTGTGTGGATTTGTTGGCCACAAAGAACCCCATATTAGGTCCAAGCACATTAGAAGAAGTGCTAATAGCATCAATTGACAAGGTTTGTGTGTTTGTCTCAGAGTTGCAGAGACACTATTAGAACGGGTAACACAACTTTTTCTGAACGTAAGAATCATTAAAGGCAGGGACTTTGATTTCACTACCTTCCCTTTCATTTTGTTCAACGCTCACATCTAACACAGAAATATGCACACGAGCACATAAACACACACACACACGTGCATTCCATTGCCAGTGGCATAAAGGCAGCCAGCTTTAAAGTTACTCTCATTGCTCATTCTACTTCGCAGGAAACCACATTAAAGTCTGTGTGTCCAAGCCGCACCGCCGGTATAACTACATCACAGGATGCAGGAGTGTATCAGTGGGGTACTCCTTCAGTGTTCAATTAGAGGTTTTTATGGAAAGGAGAAGCGGGGACAAACAAAAGACGTATGTGATTACCGTGAGGCAGATAAACAAATCTGCCAATAATTAGTTGTGTGTAGCTTCTATCATTCCAGGATTGAGGTACAAGTCACCCAGTTGTTGCATGTACTCCTATAATACATGTCTTGTAAAAATAGTATTCCCAGGAAATATAGAGCTCTATGATTTTGTTCTTTTTCTCAAATATTTTCGAGATGTACTGAGCGAAGTTTGACAAGCTGATGGAGAGGGAGAAAATGTCAGGAGCAAGACGCTACACGATGAGAAAGATGAGGGATTCCTCTCCCCGTTCATGTCTCTGTTAGTTACTAGATAAAATGGCGCAGAGAGGAGAGTATGGGAGGGAAGCAGATTGTTAATTAAACATTAAGACCGCAGTGTTTCCAGCCTTGAAACGGAATGAATTTAATCTCTAAAGAATTGACTTAGTTACAGAGCAATCTTGGAACCTACCGGCCTGAAGAACATTCAGCCAGTATTTTGGGTTTTCTGGTGTAGCCAGCAGATATCCGGGGCCAAGACTTCCTCTTACACGCACATGTTATTGTTTACATTGTGATTGGCAGCTTCAGACGCCAGAATTGAGTTGAGAGACGACGTCTACGTCTAGTCTCTAGTAACAGAAATAACATTTATGCCAGACGATTGTCGATAAGGCCGCTCAAAGGTGATTGGTCGATACGACTCAGACAAACATACAAATGCAGATATCTGTTTATAGAGCTTAATTTTACACACAAGAGTTTCATTTGGAGAAGCAATGGATGCACTTAACATCGAATCACAACTTTTTTTAATTAGTTTTATACAGTACAGTGACAATAGACCCTTTCAAATGCACACTTGTACACTGTACACAAATGCCTGCAGACCTGCACTTGTATACATACATTTGCACGGATTTCTGAACGCGCCCATTGGATGACACCTACACACACGCACAAAACCAGACATTTAGCTCACAAAATCTGCATCACACCTACACTGAGAGATTTAAACAATCCAGGCCCACTGCACTCCTGGTTTCCTCACATAAACAGACACAAGGAATTAAGATTCTATTCCACATTAGAGCCTTGAGTAGTCAGGTTATTAGAGATAAACTGAGAGCTCGGTGTGGTGCTGCTCCACAGATGCACAGCCCGTGATTCAATTAGCCTCGTTGTAGATGATCTCGCAACAATTGCTGAATGATGTAATAAACTGGCTATTACTGTGATCCAATTCAACTGTTCTTTGTTTATTTGTGACGTGAACAAAGAGAATTTGTAACTGGTTTCACATTAGCATGCGATATGCCATTTATTATCCAGTTTTTACACATTTTGAGCCTGGGTATTGTGTTTTTGGGGGTTTGCGTAGAAGTGAAACGATTCTGTCCGTAACAAGTGATGCTGCTGTTGACGGTGGAAAATGATTCGACAGCTTCTAACTCTGATTTATTTGAAATATATAGACTGATTTAAACAATATCTCCAAATGAGAGACATGCTGCCAAATGTTTTGTTGACAACATGTATCTCATGTCAACAGCCACTGTTTCTGTCCCTGGAAAGGACTTGGCTGCAGGATTGTCTTCAACCCAGATCTTCACTGGAAACAATACCAGGGTTTGTAGTTCACAGAAACACTTTATACATTCGCGTCTTTCTCGTACTCAAGACTCAACAAGCAACACAAAATGATCGGCCTCTAAATTTGGTATTATTGTTTAGACTTTTGTCATCTGTCTCTCTTTTTATTTCCATTTTTAGTTTTGAAGTGTGAAGCAAATCCTCTCTCCGGAGTGTTATGATGTGCGAGGGTTTTGAAGTTAAATCTCTCTCTTCCAAAGCCTCCTTTTTCCAACAACTTCTGCTTTCAACTTAGACGTTCAGTGAGTGATTTATATTAAAAAAAGAAGAAGTTTCTCCTGACCTAACCTCACAGCTTTCCTTTCAACAGTCTGCAATAATAACTGACGCTCGCTTTTAACAAGCTGCTTTTTTGGCACCTTCAGAGATGAGAAGTGTTTTTTGCGGGAGCAAGTGAAGAGAATTTGGCTGCGACACTGACAGTCAAGTGTGCCTGTAAGTGTGTACATATAAACACCCGCACACAGACGTACAGATATAATTTGATTTGGTCTTTATCTGGAACGTCTGTTCTCCATTGTGACAGTTATTGGTGATAAGTGAGACTACAGACAAAGAACGATTGAATCACTTCTGCTCCAAGGACAATGGTGCACAGAATGCAAACATCAGCGCTTGTGCATGTTTGTATATGACAAATGCCTTTATAATTTGCCAACTGTGTGTATAAAAGTGTATATCAAGTTGGTGATTAATCTTGAGAAAGCATTCTGAACTTGTGTGTGTGAAGGGTAGATGGGGTTGCCAGTGCAGATTGTGTCATTGTAGTGATTATCCTTCAGAGGCTTTTAATTTGAGGCTAATGAATATTTGTTTTATCAGTCATGCTCGCTGGTGTGCGTGCGTCTGCACAAACGTGTGCGTGCGTGTGTGTGTGTGATTAAGGGGAGTGATGTAGTGAAAGCGACAGACTGTACAGATGTTCAATAAATGGGCTGGAACAGGCTGGGAGGAGAGGGGACATCGTTCAATCTCTCACACGCAAATGCATGCAGACAAATGACCAAATTGAACTCGGAGACGCACGTGCAAGACACGGATACACTCAGCCAGTCATTGTGCACAAGGATAAAGCAAGTGTGATGCGTAAGAACGACAAAATCCTCAGACACACCTTTTACACCTTGAGCTGAGCTAATGATGTAACGAAGCAGAGCTAATTAACAGAACAGAGCTTACATAGTGTGTGTGTGTACGTGTGTGTACGTGTGTGTACGTGTGTGTACTAAAAGCGAAGAGAGAGAGAGAAAATGACAGGGTCAACAAATATTCATTATCTCATATTGTGAATGAAATAGCTTTTTATTGCTTTGGCTGCTCTTCTTGTCATCCTCCACAATAGGAAGTGAAGGGGTGTGAAGTGGGTACAGAGGATATTTCCTGGCACTGCACTGTGATGTGATTTTGATTCATAATGTTGCCCAATTCATCTTTCTCCCTTGTTTCTTTTTCTCGTTTTGCTTTTGCGATCAATACCTCCCGTCTTCACCATCATTTCCTTTTTGTATTTTCTCTAAACTTTCAACAGTCATCCTTTTCTACTGTCCTTTTCATCCTGTCCTCCGTTGCTGAATCTCACACTCTTCGTCTCTTCTTTCCTCCTCACTATTCATCTCCTCCTCCTCCCTCTTTCTCTTCCTTCCTTTTCTCCAACTTGTTTTTCTTCTCCGTGTCCCTCCTGCCATCGTCTCTTCTCTTTGCTCTCCTTTCTTTTATTACCCTGCTCCAATGCTTCAGCTTGCTTTCCTCTACTTCCTTCATACCTTGTCATCACGCCATAGCAATCTGTGTTCCTCATATATTGGAAATAATACTTGTTGTTTTGGTATTCCCCAGAATCCCTTTGGCAGCAGTAGTAAATCCTGTGGTTTGGAATTTAGGTGGCGACGGAGCCTCTCGTTGCCCGCGTCTTGGCAAAATGTCGCATTTGAACACACCGAAAAGACTACAGCCAACAGCAAACTAGTACTTATGATCTGCTCCTACGTGAGAGGAAATAACAGCTGGCGGCGGCAGTCTGTATTCGTCATTACAAAACGCAACCCAAAGACCTGTGACTGTAAATATACAAGCCATTGTTAAGATACACTTCATTAAGACAAAGCAGCGTTTGACGACCATTTACATACCCCTCTTCCTCACCACTTAGCTTCATTCTAGGCCATGTCATTGTGAAAATATCTACGGCGGAGACACCGCAAAAACAAAGGCCGACAGGCTCTCACCGACAGCCAGACATTGACCGACGGAAGATATCGTCTTGGTTTGTCACGGCCTTTACTCTAACAGTCCACTTGTTTTGTGGAAGCTGCCGGTGTGATTGTAAAACCAGATGACTTTCATGTAGAGGAAGTGTTTACAACACAGTTTTATGGACTGAGTATAGGTCAAATGAAGGTAGAGCGACTAAATGTGAGTGAGGAATACAAAATAATAAAATGCAAATCAGTGACTAAAACAGAGAGTTCATGATGTCCCTCTCTCTCTTTCCCAGGTGGTGTGTGCATCGCCCAGTCCTTGAAGATCCCCAGGGAGCCCAAGCCAGGGGAGTTTGACAAGATCATCAGACGCCTGCTGGAGACCTCCAATGCCAGGGCCGTCATCATGTTCGCTAATGAGGACGACATACGGTACGTGCCACGCACTTAAACAAGCGCCCCCGCTGCCACTGCTCATCATTTTTGCTGCCGCCTTCACTTTTACAAATAGTTAAGTGACATATTCTGTAGCATTATCGACCTTTTCTAAAGTAATAACGTGAAGATACCCACATGCCACTTTCAGTCGAAAGCAATAAACTGACTATATATTCGACAGTAATAATATCATTGGGTCATCCCAATCTCCTGAAAGAGATATCTCAGGAACAGCATTGAGAGAATTTCTTTAAATATGGCACAAACATCATCTTGGACTCGAGGATGAGCTGATTTAGAATTTGGTCAAAGGTCAAGGTCATTGTGACCTTACGGTTTTGGCCGTAGCTCAATAATTCATATGCTAACTATAACAATGTCACACAAATGTTTAATAGGATGAAGTGATTTTGTACAAACATGGATGTAAAAATGCAAGTTTTTTACTTTTTGATGATGCTGTTTACTAGACCATCAAACAGTTACTGCAGAAGGGAGGAGTTCACCGTCTTGGTCACTGCTACATCAACTGGGCAACAGGATGTAGCCAGAGCCCTTTTTGGTTGTTTTTTTTACTGAGCTACATAAACACTTTAATTCTCTGCTCTCTTCTCAAACAGACGAGTTCTGGACGCAGCTAAAAGGAACAACCAGACGGGTCACTTCCTGTGGGTGGGTTCAGACAGCTGGGGGTCCAAAATCTCACCTGTGGTTCACCAGGAGAAAGTGGCCGAGGGAGCCATCACTATTCTTCCCAAACGAGCATCTGTGGATGGTAAGAGTGTGTGTGAAGAAACCCGAGACACGTGCGATGACGCCATGTCGTCACACATAGTCGGTAACTGACAACAGATAAAGGGGTGATCTCTTAAAAGAAAAGTTTACAGATGCCAAACCTTTCATCTGCACTGAGACTCTTTCTTCTAAAGTCTAATAGATCAAATTAAAGGGACAGGGGGAAAGACCAAACAGAAAGTAAAATACACTCATGTTCCCTAACTTGATCCCAGAGGATAACAAGTTTTTGCCATTAGGCCAGGGGAGGATATCCTCATTTGCTCCCTGTCAGAGCTCCCTATTAGGTAATTGACTCCTGCAGGGACACAAAGGCGACAAGATATAAACTGAAAGTGAGGGAGAGGGAGCCTATGTAGAGGTTTAAATGAATCAGTCAGCTTTTGCTGGGCGACTTGAGGGAACGCGCTATGGGGTCTTCTGAATTGAAGAGGAGTTGCGAATGGGAAGGAACCAGCGCAGAATAAATGAAAGAGTACATGCGCTGAGTTACCAATTTATTAGGGATTTCTGACAATCTGATGCAATATAATCCAACAGCCAATGCAATAGATTCTACATTTGTGAAGTTTAAAGGGCGAGTCAGAAAGGTGGTGACTCAACTCTCAGGTCACTTTTAAGGCGATAGTTAGCGCCCCATTATAATGAGAAGTTATTCTTTTGTTTTGTCCACCACATTTACATTTGTGAGGAGGACATTTTTTTCTTTTTTTCTTTTTTACATTTCGCACCAAACCAAAGCCTTTATCAGTTTTATCAGTTTGGTTTGTATTGTACTTAAAACATTGCAAATTCCACAAACCTTTTCTCATTTAAAGGAATAGTTTGACATTTTTGGGAATGAAAAGATGGTTAGCTTAGCACAAATCCTGTAAACTGCTAGCCTGGCTCTCTTTAAAAATAAAGAAAATAGTCCTACAGTTTTGTCATCACTGGGAGGTTGCCAGGCAAGCATTGAAATATTGCTTCCGGTCGAAGACATAGGGTACATCCCAAGTCTCTACAATTGCAGCCACGTTTCCCTCGCAGTTTCCTTGCCACTTAGTCCCTCCCATCGGGGATGCAGAGAGAGATGCAAAACTATGAGAGGAGAGAGGAAACGAGGAAATGTGATTTTAGAGAAACAAGACATGTTTTCCTCTAAAGCGTCACATGAAGCGACCTCTGTTTCTGATGTCGCAATCACAGCTGGATCAGCTGACAGTCGGCTTTTACAGCTGTAAAGACTTTTGGCGCAGTTTGTGTCTAAACGTACGTGCACTGTGCTGATATTAATAAAGATACACAGTTACCAGTGCCAGAGCAGCAGCCTGGTACCTGTCGAACAAACACCTGCACACAAATAACAACCTGCGTTCTGCCTTTATACGGATTACTGTGTCCTGCTTAGAGGCCCAGGGACCTTTTTTACATGCAGAATGTGTTTGTATTAATTATACATTATTTGCCTCAATATTTATAGATATTCTGATTGTGAACTCAATATTTAATAACACAGAATATGATTATGGTGTCTTTTGAACACTGGACATTTTTTATTAGGCTTAATGTTTCAGGGAAAATACGTAAATCATATCAAACACGACGCTCGGGAATGATTAGCCATGAATCAGTTTCATGTGAATGGAGATAACTATAAATAATAATGTTAAAAGTGTTTCTCCTACTATCTCTGAATTAACCATTATCCATAATAAAACTTAATAACAGATCATAAAGAGAAAACACGTTTAATAAATGAAGAAAGTTGTTCGGGGTTCGTTTTATCATTTAGATTAATTAACAATTAACAGATTTTTAACGACAGTATATCACTTATACCACACACACAATTTTATTCTGTTATTTGTCTTCACTCCTTTATGAAATTCCAGTGATGTTGAAATGACATTACATTACAGTTAATTTAGCTGGCGCTTTTGTCCAAAGCGACGTACAAAAAGTGCAAATGTATCGGATCAGCTGCAGCGTCCAATCAACATCTGATATCCAGTAAGGGGGCGTGTCGGCTGGTAAAAGACTTCTGTGTGCTGCTCTCGTGTGTCCTCGCTCATCGCTCCTCAGAGATCGCTCCTCCATCCTTGCGCCTGTTGGTGTTAGTGTTTTACCTTTTTGTAAAGAGCCAGGCTAGCTGTTTTCCCTGCTTCTAGTCTTTGTGCTAAGCTAAGCTATGTTAGCCGTGACTAGCTTCATATTTATTGTGCATTGTGCCACAGAGACTGACATTGATCCTCTCATCTATCTTCCTAACTTACCTGTACTGCTTTAAGAGACTCAATGCTGTTTTAAAGAACCATATATGTTTATTTTTATGAGCATCACGTCTCGCTCACGTGATCCCAGATGTGCTACCTGTTGAGCCACACAGTGAGTGAGCCAACTGTTCCCAGCAGTCTGAGCAGCAATTGAGCTGCACAGGTACACGCAGGACCAATTTCCCCGACGGCAGAGGGGATTAATCAATGCGGCTCTTGTCACCTTTTACAGCGAGTCTGGCATGGCACAGACTGTCCGAGTCAGTCTGACGGTCCCCAGTGAGTTAGCCATCTTCCATGGTTTGTTTCACATGCCCTGAACAACAGTCCCACTGGTGTTGGTAATGACTCTTTCGATTTATTAGTGAAGTGTAAATGCTTCTTTGCAGTCTTCTTGGAGCAAACCTGAGGTCCACAGGACCGATAAATACCACCTGCCGTATTCAAGTACCCAACACACAACTGATGATTGGGGGGGGGGGGGGGTTGATGAAGGCAGATAGCGATAGAATAAGTCTTCTAAGAATCCAGTTTTGCCATCTTTTCCTTACAGCAAAACCCCAATTAATTGTGGTATGAACTAAGTAGCACAAGTATAAGGAGTGTTCCTGTCTCCCTCGTTTCCCTTTTCTTTCTCCCATCTCTTTATCTCAGCCTGCCAGCCCCTGACAGGTATTTCCATTCCTGTGAGTGGAGAAGTATGTTTCTCTCCTCCTCTCTGCTTATTAAATTGGACAAGTAGCCAACATAGACTGTGAAAACTCAGTCTGAAATGTTTGCTCTGCTTGCTCTTGTCTTCAGTATTTGATAGGAGCTCATACCTATACCGGATGCCTCCGCGGAAACAGCTTTTCAGTCATACTTTAGACAATAAACTATTCATAACGTACGCCTTTTGTGAGTTAAAACGTATTACATCGCCGTGAACATCTAACTTTTTAGTACAGGCAGGATCAGTGGAAGCATTACACCGTTAAACATGATCTAGAAGGTTTTGAAAACAACCCTTGTAAAAAAGAATGATGCTTGTTTCAATTATGTCTACAGACATGTAGACGTATTCTATATAGTTTCAACAAGAAACATAGAAACCCCTCTTTGCCCTAGGTTTTTTTTAACGTTTATCCTGTCTGTCTTTTTTCTTTACAGCGTTTGACCGGTATTTCCGTAGCCGCTCGCTGTCCAACAACAGAAGAAATGTTTGGTTCGCTGAATTCTGGGAGGAAAACTTCAACTGTAAGCTGGGGATGCACGGTAAACGGCCTGGAAGCCTGAAGAAATGCACAGGTGAGACACTACACTTTGACTTTTTTTGACTTTATGAGTTGCTATCTACCATGATTCTTTTATCTCTGTGACATTTATTAACAGCTTCAGCTTTTCATATGATTGAAGTCACCAAAAGAAGTAACTTCCCCTAAAAGCAACCTGTTTCTCTGGCCTTTTCCAATGAGGCCAGCCCATAAAACCTTTGTGCAGATTTACCATATCACTGCGTCTGAGGCTTCATTGGAGCATCCTGACTCTGGAAATGTGTCAACAGGGACAATCATGGGGGTTTAATTAGTGTTTGTGTGTGTATATATATATATATATATATATATTGTAGAGAGCACTGCTGGCTCTAATAAGTACCCTTGAAGCACAGATCACATTTGCTGTTAGGCTCCAAGGAGCAATACAGCTCAACAAGAACAATTGTTTGTGTACTCAAAGCTCACAGGGAAATTAAATAATTATTGGAGTCTGTGATTGTAAATATGGTAATTTAGTCTTGTCTGTATGTATGTGTGTGTTTGTGCATAGTGTTTGTGTATACCTGTGCTGTTCCTTCCTGTTGTGTGGTTCATTATACTGTGTGTGTGGTCTGCATTTTGCTGTCATATAAAAATGCCTCCAAGCTTGTTATTTTACACAAGGCCAAACACATCTACTGATGTAATACCTGTGCGTGTAGTGCTGTGTGTGTGTACATGATCTAGGCAGGGCTGTGTGTGCACTTTCACAGTATCTACAGCTGCCACTGGCTCCTTAAAGAAAGTCATGTTTATGGCAGAGTCAGTGATGCCAATGGACGTCACCTGTACCTCCATGATCCCAAACATAAAAGCTCTCTGGTTAGGGTTCCGTGTGACCTCATGCTGCTGTGATTTGAGTCTGTATGTTTGTGGGTATGTGTGTCACAGTGAGTGTTCCCCTGGCTGACACCCACCATTAGTTCACATAATTAGGTTTGTAAGGGCTGTGACTTCCATTGACCGTCCATTACTACCCGTGGCATCTGTGTATGTGGGCGTGTATGTGTCGAAACCCCGTAGTGCGGCGACAAAGTCCATTAATTCCAAGTGCTGGGGTTCGCGACCTCCAAATCATCAACGCAGAAGCCAATCAGCTGCCTGCTGCTCAAGGTCGCAGCGGCGACACAGCTGATGGGAGCATGTGGAAATGGTGATTGGGCTGAGAGTGAAAGACAAATAGAAAGAGAGCTGGAATCAACAAGTGCAAATAAGAAGAATGACAGGATGAGGGGTTGGGGAAATATTGTTTAAATGCACAAATTAGAAAGGAGACATAAGAAATAATATTAAAGTACAAGAGTAACAGAAGTAAAACAACAAATGAGAGAGAACAAACTAATTTAGCTCAAACATGCGCTGAACAGAATCACACTTTGACATGTTTAAAGTGCGGGTTGTATGAGGAGCACACCAGGATGTACTCTGATCCAAAATGTGAACATATGCTGCGCGAGCTGCAAAGTTGGAAGAATACATAAATTAGTATTGCATATTTTGAATTTATAAGGCGGAAGTAGGATTGCTCTTTTTGAATTGTTCAGCGTTTGATCAGAACATCACACGGGCATTTGTCATTTACCAGTGTAACATGTTTTTATCAGACACTGAACATTGCCTTTTTACTCGTGCATTGTTAGCGTACGGTGGCACCATTATTGGCAGTGCAAAAATGTGTTGGGTGACCACTAACAAATTCAAACATGTGTTGAATCCTGTCTAGCAATTCGGAGCAATTGTTTGGCTTTCTCTGACTCTGATTGAGAGCATCAGCGTTTCATCAGTCAGTCCTTAAGTCACGTCTTTCTTTCACTACATGACTTGTGCATCGCCTTCCCAAAAATACTACTCTTTAGCTTCGGTCTTGCAGTCCTACCTGCACGGTATTGTTTTTACTTGATATCCTGTGTCAAGTGCCAAGTGAGTTACATGGAGATAATACTTTTGGGCATTTAGCCAGTATTCTGTGGAATAAGCAGAATTAATGCTCAGTCCTGCCAGACATCTGTTCTCCAGTCCAATACAACTTATTTATAATACAGTACGTCAACTTTCATCTGTCATCATTTCATCTTCATCATAAGTAGAATAGTAAGCGCAGACGGAAAAATAAATCCAAGACACTTCGACTTCTTTTTTTTTTTTCTCGAGCACATCAGCCAGTACAACTGGGATACAAAAAAAACAACATTTCTGTTGAAAGCGTGCTGTCAGGTAAAAGTGATGCCTGAGGGGAAGCTAACTGAAGCAGACACCAGATCAGAGATGAGCCTACATACACACTTACATGCTCACACACACTTGCATGTACAGTGGCTGCAGATAGTCATGAATGAGTGCACAAGCTCTGTTAATTAATGTGATACTTTGACACCTGATCCTAAAGTCCCTCTGGCCTTGCATCTTTTTATAAAGCTGCAGGTGTACATACATGTGTGTGTATATATGTATATGTATATATATATATATATCTATATATATATATATATATCTATAGATATATATATATAATGCAAGCTCTGTCTTTCTCACTCACCTTTTTTGATATAGATCCGCTAACCTGAACTATGACACAGAATAATTTAGTATTATTAAAGAAATATCTTCACTTATTATATGTTCTTCAATCAGTCGGCTAAAAACTCAGCAACAAAATAAGCATTCTCACCGTCAATGGATGTGTCCCGGCAGTGAAGTAGCATTGGTAGTGACAAAAGTTGAAAGCCTCCGGGCACACACAGAGGAATTAAAGTGCAGGCAGGAAACAAGGCTGCTACACTGTTCTTTCCCTCCCGTGTGCGGGTTGTGACTTGTGTCGCTCTCGAGGGAATTATAGAATGATTTTCTCATCCTTCTTCACTTTGTTCACCGTCAATCTCGAGTCAACTTCGTCTCCGTCCGACTTCCGTTCGCTCTCTATTCACGTGTCGCTTCTTCCTGTTCCGTCAAATTCAATCCGAAAGGGCTGTATCGGCTGACACCGAGATACATTATTAACAAAGCACTGTGTGAAAATAGTCAAAGAACTTGCGGAATATTTTATTCAAAGGGCGCAAACTTTAAATATTTAACAATTAGGAACTAAAGGGGAAAAAGTGAAGGGCTTTTAGTAGTGACTGGACCAGCCATGTTCTCACTGAATCTGACATATATCCGTCTCCCCCCCGACCGACTGTCTTCTCTCCCTCACTTTATCTCGCTCGCTCTCTCGCACTAACAGTTTTCATTCCTGTTGTTTTGTGCCGAGTCAAATCTTAGATTGTTCACATGGCCACAAGAACTAATCTGCCGTCGGATTTTGTTTTTATTTCAGTGTAAATGTGTCAAATTAAAGCTGGATCCTTAAGAGTGGCACTTTAACATCAGCGCTTGCACTTAAATAGTTAAGATGCGCCGGTGATCTTGGGTGCTGATCTTTGTAGAGCCATCTGTAATAATGTATCTTTAATGCGGCTATATAGTTTGCACTTGCATTGCTTATTAAGGATGAATTTAGTGTTGCATGCTGGATTTATTGGCTCCAATAACACTCAGTCGGGGATCCTTTCAGCTTACTTAAAAGTGGGAAACGTAGGGTACACAAACAGCAATACGGAATCCCTTTGTTTTGAACGCTAAGTACGATTAATTGAAGAAACACTGTATTTTAATTGGTGCAGATGTGGTGCACAGTACAATAGTATGACCCTTACATGGACAATAGACTGTATATCACAAAACATATTCAGTGTTCATTCTATAATACGATGTGTTCTCGGGGAAAGGAAACGATAATATGAGGTTACAAAACATAATAATGATATGCCCCAGCAAATATCTGTTCCACTCCAAATCACACCTCAGACAAAGGTAGGAGGCATATTTTACCATTAGCTTAGGGAGATACAAATCTCTCATCCAGGTGAGAAGGAGACTTTACAGGCAGTGTGTAAAGAGAGAAAATCCTCTCTTAATAGTTAATGCTCTCTGGTGTACTTTGCCTCATTAGCAAGATTACCACGAGACTGTAGTTCCTATTGCAGCTGCCTCATGGAGGTTACGCTGTAACTTCCATCCTACGTAACGGGCAAACACAGAAGAGTATCAAATGCTTACACACACACACACACACACACACACACACACACACACACTCGTGAAGCTTTACATATCCCTAGTTTAAAACATTACAGAGTGTTGTTAATGGGAAAATGATCTCCTAAACGCTGCGAGGCGATAGTTTGATGCCCCGCCGTTTTAAGGATTCTTTGCTTACTCGGTAAAAAAAAACTACAGTTTTGAAGATGCAAAGTCTTCGTCCAACACTCGTGATGTGTGCGTGAGATGAGGCGGTTCCAGGACTTAATTAGATCCCGACTTAGCTCAGCATGCACACATTTACCCTCGTGCACAAACACATGTTCACTCGCTGCAAATAGACCGTATCCTGACGAGGTCGATGGGGAAGGAGAGTTATTAGGCTTGCAGGCTGGGTAAACTGTTACCTCCCCTGTGAGGAGGCCTCAGGGCCAGACCAACTGAAGGATGGAGACAAACACAGATGGAGAGCTTGATGGACAATTAGAGACAGACAGGTGCGGACATTGAGACAGTGATGGCCACAGACGGATAATATGTTATGACTTTTTGCAGCAGTAGATGAGATAAAGCTGCAGTTAAATTATCCTTTTTAATCTGCGTGTAGAGAACATAGTTATCTAGTGCTGTGTAGTTGAGAGACACGCACACACAGTAATCCATTTTGAGTAGGTTCAGGGGACTCACTGTGGCCCTGTCACTGAAGCACACCTGCTAATGGATTCACACACAGATTTACTCTCGCACTCAAAGGAAGTGAACATACACATGTTTAACTCGCCATATGTGGCTTTCAAAATAGCAGGAACTGAGATATATCTGCTCTAAATTAAAGCTGTATCAATAAGGGGGCTCCGTTCGCTGCCGGTCAATGTGCCCGTAAGATTTCAATGTACCGAAAGAAAGAACGTTTTTTTGAGTTTTCAAGGCCATAGGCAGACTATATAACGAATGACATCATCAAGGCATGTAGATTTATAATTGTATTTATTGAACGGTAGGCTACTTTCTGTATTTGTTGCTGCTTCCAGACCTTTCTTTCTACATTGAGTTTGCCTTTAGTAATGGCCCTCAAAAATAAAATATTGTATGTCAAAATCTACACGAAATTGAAAGTTCCTTGTCGTGCTTTTTATTAGTTTGGAAATTATAAACAGTTTCTAAAAATGAGGCACTATCAATACGCGAGCATCAGCATTTTAACTGTATGGCAGTTAAAGCTGTACATGTTAGTCTTCTACAACCTACATCTTATTTTGTAGTTTTTTCCCCCCATCATTCCTATCACTTAGTTAAAGCTTGGGTCGGGAACATTGGGAAAAACCAGCAAGAGTTAAATAGATTATTAAAACTATCCAGCCCAATGTTCCCAACTCTTTTCCAATGAAAGTATCTTGCATCCAAAAGTTACTCAATCTAGTGAGAAAGTTGCCAAGTTGGCAAAGTAAACTTGGCTTGTGTTAGTACTCACAGCTGTCAACTTGTGGAAGTCTCCTCTGACATGCAATGAGTGTGCGGGCAGAGTGCGCGCAGGTCGACAGGCAGGCAGATAGACTGGGAGGCCCGCCGTCTATTCGGGCCGAATTAAACGATTGGATTGTCTTATTACATTCACTAGCTTAAATTAACTTTTCTCATACGAATGAGACCGTTAGATGATGTGACTAAAAAAAGGATTTGTTCATGACTTGTCTGACTTCGACTGCGATCTGTGCAATAAACAGAGGGAGCAGGATTGTTTTCACCGATAAGAAACGATGTCCAAAACGCCCAGGTTGTAAATATTGATTCTTCCTTTTCAAATTATTTTCTCATATGCCAAAGCAATACAAAAAGGGTAATTGAAGGCGAGACGACTCTAATGACTTTTGAAAAAAAATCCAATGCATCTGAATTGGAGCCAAATTGATCATTGTTTTTACTTCCTTCTTCCTCGTCCCTCGTCTACTGCGCTAGAAACGTAAGGATTCGATGCAAACATGTGTATTACAGCATGTGTGTGCATGCATCCCTGAGTGCGTACCTGTATGTGCATTTACTCACCCATTTAAAAACTGCACATGTGCAAATACACACATTTCTGTGTGCAGTGAGAGGTTGTAGCAGGTTACAGACGAAACGTGTTGCTTTACTGATGTGATTCTACGCATCGTCCTCTCTTCAACAACACCTATTTTCTCAGCTGCATCTCTTCCCCACTCTTCCTCTTTTTCCTATTCTGTTTCATTTGTTTTTCTTATTTCTCTCACCCTGCCTTCCCTTAACGCACCTTCTATTCATTGTCCCTCATTCCTGCTTTTGTTTAGTTTCCTCCCCCCCCCCTTCTCCATGTTTCTGTCTCGTTTGATCCAGTTTTCTCCCTCCTCTCTCTCACTACCGTTTATTGTGCTCTTTCTCTGTGTCTCTTTCTGTTCCATATCTCGTGTGTGTGTGTCTGTGTGTGTGTGTGTGTGTGTGTGTGTGTGTGTGTGTGTGTGTGTGTGTGTGTGTACGCTTGTTCAAGAGTGGTAAGACGGGAGGCCCGCTGACATAAAACACACATTCCCTCAGCGACACAAATGAAAATTCTTGTTTATTTGTTTGTGTGAAAGCTGTGCAGGAGAGAGATTAAGAGAGAAATGAACTGACAAAGGGAAATTGAAAAAAGGTGAAGGCAGAGAGAGAGAGCTAGAGAGCTTAGACAAGTTGTGCCAGGACAGTGATTCAGCATAATATGCATAATGAATAATTGATATTAGCTGTGTGTACTTACTATCAGCAGTAATTTATACCAGTAATAATGTAGAGATGTAATATATATTGGCCACATATGTCTGCGGAATCACGTTACTCGTGAAAAGTGGTGTTCTGCAGCGAGTTGCTCTTTATGAAGCAGAACGTATTCTTGCTGCAGTCTGACAGGAGGTCTGAGGACAGAAGGAAAGGAGATGAAAGAAAGAGGATAAGAAGGTAGCAGCCGGCACGAAGAGAGATCTGTCCCCACATAGTCAGCGAGAGAGTTAGGGAGACCTTCAGCCATTAAAGGGACATTCTGGTCTTTAGTTTTTGTAGTTTTGCCATCATTTCTTAGGTATGCTATAATAATAACTTAGCAAATGGGTTACTGAGATCTAGCACAGACTCAACATTCCTAAGAAGTAATGTTTCCACCGCACTCTTTTTGTCTTCTGACTGTACGTGGCACTTCAAGAGTGATGTCACAGCGTGCTGACACAAGTGACACAAGTGACCTCAAGTGCACTTCCACTTCACGTCAACAAGGTGCACATTTAATCCACTGGACCTTAGATGGAGGCAAAACATATGATTCCCACGGGGTGCTCAGTTGTTCTTGAAACAAAGCCCCAGGTTTAGAAAGCGAAGTTATGACTCAAACTCAAAACATCCATCACTGATCTGCTGACCACTACTTTCCTTTGTAATGAGGGATTATAAACAATTCTCTCAGAATGTTGTTTAGATAATCTGGCTAAGAAGAAGAGGACCTCAAGAGGACATTCAACAATTCTTATTTTCAGTATATTGTACACCAATGAAAACATAACTCAGAATAATATTTTCCAAATTTCTGCAAATAAATCCTCCTAAATCTTACACACTAGACCTTTTAAAGTCTTCAAATGTGCCTTCTCTTTGTACATGTTTGCCTTCATTTGACTGATGGCAGAGTGCAAACAAGAGGCAAGGACGAGCATGAGACGCAACAAAGTTCCTAAGGCTGTAATCGAACTTGTGACGTTGCAGTAACGCTGCGTTGGCCATAAGCTCTCGGCTATCAAGGCGTTCATCAACATTAAACATTTTCTGAGAGTTGACGCTTGACTTCTTGACAGATTTCCTTTTCTTTCTTCTTCTCTTTCATACTTTGATGTTATTGACCCGACTGTTGGCTACACACACACACACACACACACACACACACACACACACACACACACACACACACTCTCTCGCGCACAGACTTGAATCTAATGAGTGGTATTTGTGCAGCGGTGTATTGACATAACCCTTGGCTTCAGTGCTCTCTTGTCAGATCATGTAGAGCAGAATCCCCGTCTGATTCCCATTTCCTATTCTCCACTATTGATTATTCATTTCTCTCTTGGCAGATTAGCCCTGCAGCTAGCTCGGAGGCAGACAAGTATGTTTTAAACAAGAGAACTCTCTGTGTGTGTGTGTGTGTGTGTGTGTGCATGCGTGGGCGGGGAAGTAACTTATTTTCCTCGCTGCATGTTATGAAATATAACGCAAATCATACGTGTATTGTTAAAAAAAAACAATGATTTATATATGATCAATTATGATGTGTGTGTGTGTACGCACGCATGCAGCGTTTACCTTTACAGCGACGTCTTTCTGACATGTTTTGATAAATGAGAGAAAAGCTATGTAAGCAACCCTTTTACGTAAATGTATTCATCTGAATTGAGTTTGCATTACCCCGAGGTTTATAAATAAAAATGTCCTCATTTAATATTTCTGCTCATCTGCATCTTAAAGTGAAAAAGAAACGTGTGAGCGCGGATGAGAAAGCGGAAGGAAAAAAAACACGAGTTAGGTGATGGGTGCAGAGGAGGAGGGAATTGAATACATGTTCCTAATTGATGTTTAATTAAGGAGCTTGTCCATATCATTAGTCTGTCTGTCATCTGTGGTGCCATCCATCACTCCGGGCTGGCACACTGGTGCATGAAGGCATCCATCACGGTACTTAGCTCAGTCAGAATTCTTGCATTAGCCTCACCTCACTGCCTAAATGTCTTGCAATGTGTTTGTATGTATTAGACACGGGCAGCCCGGGCTTCAGGAAGCCATCAGAGCACACATTTAAGTGATTCCACTGGCATCAATCTCATTGTTGAGCCTTCTGGCAAATAAAGCAGAACATGTGGGGCATGGCTTTACAGTTTGGGGCTGAACAAGTGTTTGTTTAACCTAACATCATGATGGTGGGGAGGATTGAAGACTCAGTTTTACCTTGTACACACCAGAGAAGCTCCACTTTTATTTGAAACTTACTCTGCTGCTTGAACTCCACAGTGTTGTGCGGTGGCTACAAAGAGACACTACACGGAGACCACAGAAACTATAATTAGTCAGCTTGGATTTTGTTCTTACACCTTTTTAACGTCTGTGGAGATTTATTTATTTAATACATTTACATAAAGAAGAAGCAAACATAATGAAGCCTGTAGGAGACACAGGTTTATGACTGGAACTCTAAATATCGCACCCTTTAGCAAGGCACTATCGGATCGGTTGTAATGGGAGGCTCCCATCGTGCTGGTTTTGCATATTTGATAGATTAATGGTAAGTACTAGATACTTAACAGCCATTTGTTTCACTTGCAGTTTAAAAAGCAACTTGCGCACGCTTAAATCGCTATTCTTTATAGTGTTATCAAAGTTGCATTGTTTTTGTGCGGCAATACAAGTAAGTGCAGGGACTTTGTTCATGTTTCAAACTCTTGTGAGGAACTCCCACAACGAGCAGTTGAAAGACGGCTGCCTCACAGCAGTTTGCTTTGCTTCCCCCCCCCCCCCCCCCCTTACTTTTATACAATACAGGGTTTGTACGTAGTACAAACTGTACACAATAAATTCAAATACGTCCGCAGGTTACATGTGCAACAACAGATGCATTTGGTCCTTGAATAAACTGGTTAAATGTCCAACAGCAAATTCCACTCCTCATGTACTTTACCTGGCAGTTCGTACATTAAGATGCATATTATATCTGCCACACTAACTGTTTATCCAATTTATATTGGAAGAAAAATTAATCCTCAGCAGCCTTTTGTTTAACTTTACATATGACACTTATTGTGAAGAATTTATTCCATTATCCAACATCTGCTACACTTACAGCTGCTGAAATCCATCAAATCAAACATTATTGATTCATCGTACCCCCCCTCCACCCTTCTGTCTCTTGTGATGTTGAAGTGCCAGGTTAGACGATTCAAGTGGTATCTCATGTGATTTACGAGATATTTGAAGAGTTCTGTTTAATAATGATGAAAAATACCACGTGACATCATCTTCAAAGATGTCTTTTAATGCACTTGTATTTTGTCATCTAAAAACTCAACTGTCAACTGTTTTGCAAGCCACACTATTTGTAACACCAGGTGGCGCGATCATCTCAATGTCAAACCAAACTTTCATCATGAACGAAGTTCCTGCCGCGCCTTGTGGCTTTTATTAAACAGAACTCCCTTTCTATACAGATCTAGAAATGGATCACAGCGCCCGGCCTGCATGCCTATGCAACAAGAACAAATAATCAACCAGCAGAAATATGAAACTGACCGGGAGGCAGATATGGAGATGATTGCGTCCTCATCGAGCTTTTGGTTAGCAGATCTTGTATGAGACATGAAAGTTACTTTTCATCTGTACTTCTGCCTCTGAGTTTTTTTTTAATGCAAATCTCTCCTTACCATGCAGCCGTCTAAACCAAGCTGCCTGTGGTCTCCGATGTCATTAACACTGAGAAGAAAGGCTGAATATAATTTAGCAGCTGCTAGCAGGAAAATGGAACAGAGTGTAATGTCAGACGGGGTCACAACACACAGACATTTTATCCATCTATCTCTTTGTCTCCTCCTCTATTCTCCACGCTTATCTCTTTCACTTGTGTCTTGTTTTCACACACACTAAAGCACGTTCTAAATATATATAAAGACTCTATTAAAAAGCTGAAATGAATAGATTTGGGGCCGTTTCATTGATATGACAAGCCGTTACTGGCTGCAGACAGATCCAATAAAAAGCTCTACAGCATTGTACTCTACGCACACACACAAACACCCCTTTCTGCGGTTACAACACCTGACGCAATCCCAGGAAACCCAGAGTAATGCTTTCCGAGTTGGCACTACTCATAACAGCGGCAGTCGTTTAACCGTCTCAGGGCACGATTGCATTTTCTTGCAATATGCTGATTAATGATGCATCGTGTCGTTTCACAGCGTAGAGATAGTCTCATTATCTCGTGACACGTTGATCTATTGCTCAAAGTCTAACACTTTGTTGTACTTTTCTGCTCTGAATGGTGGCACGCGAAACACACCCATATATTAGGAAAAACGATGGCGACTCTTTGAGAAAGACGAGCGAACACAACTGCCGCCATGTGACGCACAATGACCCAATCAGAGATCTGATGTTTATGGGTCGGATTGAAAAGGTCGAGACAAACTCTTCTCTCGATATTCCTCTATTTGAGATCGTGGTTCGGAAGCCATTTGGAAAGCATAAACTCTTCACTTCTTTCTTCATTAATGAATCCTACATCATTAACACACATTCTTTGAACAGTAGCACCCTCGCTCTCTTTGGCAACATCTTTAAATCACTAAATACATTTGAAAATGTAGCAGCAGTTATTCTGAAAGATTTCACATCAGTACTACAGCTTTATAAAGAGAAGTAGAGTTTGCCATGTGCTGTATGTTACTAATGAGTACAAACCAAATATATATACTTCTGTAGCAAGTTTTAACGGTCAAATAAAACACAGGTGTCAGAATGTAATAAAAAGGATGTGTTGCATGTTTAATTCTAGAAAGATTGATCGTGGGTACACTATCACTTCAGTGCCTCCCGTGAGATATGTGAAGGTCTGTGAAAGCATTAACTAATTGTCTTGTTTAGCTTTATTTATTGTCTATTAGCTTAATTAGGTTTGTAATTATGGTAGGACATTAAGCAACCTGCTCTAGAGCCTTTTGTTGAGACTAGCGATGTTTCAGAAATGGTCTGTTCTCAGACACTAATATATATTGCTTTGTATTTTATGTGGCACAAATGACCAATTACCTAGTCCTTGAATCTATATTTTTATCCTCTGTGTTACATTCCCGTGATTCAGTGTGAAAGAAGTATATGGCGTCATCTTTTCGAGATTGCGTCCCTTAACTACACTCTGCACTTTGCTCTGACACGCCGGGAGCAATGCAGGAGATGATGCACATAATCGGCCCATGCGGATTTGTGTGTGTGTGCGTGTGTTGTTACAATAAACCATATGTGCCAAAAGCATAGTAAAGTCAATTTCCTGTGTAAGCGTTCATATTAGAAGTTAAAAGGTCCCAATAGAAAAGCAGACTTCTGGCAAAAACAACTGATTTGGTGCAAACGAAGTTCATGAAATTGGATAGTTACATATTTAAATGTTAATTGTCTGATCACAACAAGCACATTCAGATCCAAACGCAAATATTACATTTTTAATTTCAGTGAAAAAACAAACACTCTGTGTACGTCGGGCTAGGTTCCTGGAGAGCCGTTTGCGACTCTTCTTAACTCCCGGCTATTCCAAACATGGGCAAAGAGGTGGAGCTGAGGCGGTCCAAATGAAACCAGCCACCTGTGACGTCCCTCACCTGTCACTCAAAAAACAACCACACCTTTAATTATAACCTTTAAACCCTAATAGAATTTAAATGGGTGAGTTATATAAAAAATCATCCCCCGCAGAGTTGTAATGAATGTGACTTGGTCCCAGTTGAGGTTTTGCAAGATAGTACTCTTTTCGTATCTCGGTGTATGATGTCCGAGTTGTTTTAACTGCATGGTCTCAAAAACCACAGTCGCCCAATTCCCTACATATGAAGACAAAACATAACGTGCAATAGAGATCGAGTGCCACATGAAAGTCTGAGTAAAAAAAGAGGCTTCATTCCCAAAAAAGGCACTCCTCCAACGTCTTTGCAGTCAATGCAAGACTTTCACCCTGAGCGCGATGAAAGACGAACAAATATGTTTAAATACTTTAATCCATGCAGAGCACTAGTCAATTATTTCTTCCCGTAGCTCAAATTGAAGTTGATCTGTGCTATTTTAATTAGTGCTCTGCTCAGATTAAAGTGCCGGAACACGTCCGAGTGTCTAGTTTCATGAACTCTTTTGTTTAATGTTAAATCTACATTCATTCTATGGGGTTGGCGGTTGCCCTGAGATTAGTGACAAGTGCAGTAAATTGACTCCCAATTGCATCCATCAAGGCAGTTAGCCAGTCAGTTAGTTGCATCAGTTTCCCCTTGCTGCACTTCTCTATTGGTTTTTTGGTTTCCAGCAGACACAGACATTGGTCCAGTATAGTATTCATGTCATCCTGCTGCACAGAGGGGTTTTGACTGGGCTGAGTATCATCAATCACATCACTGAGGCTGCTACCAGAGTAACCCCAGGGCACGAGCACACTTTAAACCTCTAAAACACTTTTAGGCCTCAGTAGTATTGTTTGACAAGTATTAGCCTGGAACCATTAAAAAGGTTGCGATTGATTTGAATATGTTTTTAGAAAGACGAAAAAACAGCAATAGCACTTTCAAAATCTGAACAAAAACAATGACAGATTCATGTGCTCCTAAATAATAGTAAAGGTTTATTAACCGTTAGGAAATAAAGACAATTAAATCTAGATTTGGCCACGAGGTTAGAAAACGAGGCTTGTGGCCAGAACTTCAGACGCTAATGAGAAAAGCTTCTCTCAGGTGTTCACCGAGGTGTGTAAATGTGAATGTTGAGCATGTTGTTGGCCAACAGGTGCATGTCTTCGCTACCTAAACAAAGGTTACTATGATTTATGCAGCTGCTTTTCTAATGATGCCTGGTACTTGGAAATGACTAAGATGTTTGACCCCACTGTCTCAGTCTGCTGCCTTAAGGAGAGGCACTGCAGGCAAAAACATTGTTTTTCATGGAGCTATTGTGCTAACATGTCTTCATTCAGACTAGGGGAAAATAAAACTACATATTTCGGTGTTTATTTTACTAACTTTGTCTATTTGTGTCTGTAGATTTCTCCTCAACTCACTCACCAAAAGTTTGCATTAGAAACTGCCTCATTTGCATATTTAAACATAGCATTTAAAAAAAGACTTATAATGCAAAAAGCTATTGTCTTAATATAAGTCATCAACTGGGGAAATGTCATCATGATATCTATTAGTTAAAGATTTTACCCTATTCACCTGCAGTCTTGAAAACAATGTATAGAATTGTATAATACAATTCAGTTTGACTCCTACAGTATCTATACTCAGAAGAGATGATTTAGATTACATTTTGTTCATAAAAACATGTCAACATGTTATGGCGGTATTTTCTAAATGATGGATAAAGAGATATCTAAAATTCCCTCCGTTTTTACTTGTAATAAAACAACAGTCTTAATGCAAGTTATCAACTGGGGAATTGTAATGATATCTATCAGTTAAAATGCTATCCTGTTTACCTGTAGCGTTTACTCTTAAGTTCAGCGCAACCCATGGCCTGCTGGTTCACTACAGCTGACCTACAAGCTACAAGCAGCCGCACAAGTTCCAGCCTGTAATGTGCAGCCACGAAGGGAATTAGTTACAGATTTGAATCTTTGGATGGGCTGGAAAGAGAACGCTGTGCTTTTTTTTTTTTTACTGGGCACCAGCGTGTGTGAGAGTGCAAACAGGAATGACAAACAGGGTGCTGAAGCAGAATAAGTGTCGTGTTAACCCCCGAAGGATTGAAAAACAGGGTCCAGGCAGCAATCTGACAGACAGAGACGGTAATATGAGAGCGTTAGGCTATCGATTGCTCTCTATCCCTCTCTCGGACTCGCACATTAAATATCTGTCTGCCTTTTCTCTCTCCGCCATACACACGCAAACTAAAAGCTACTGTTCATCTCTGTTATCCTGGGATTGAGAGGAGATGATTAATCCAACATAGTGATCAGCTGCTTGGTTGGAGACAATGCTGACTCACTTCCCACTGGGGCTCTGACACACACACACACACACACACACACACACACACACACACACACACACACACATCACTATCGCCACCAACAACAAATACAGAGATGCATACAAAGCAGCCGACAGACGTCTATAACTGTGGATTGGATTTCATTCTCAGGACCCCATTAATTCCTCATGGATTCTCGTTGATTGAGGGGCCTCTGGTCTTAATTCAGCTCAGCCCAGACGTGTTTTGATTCAGTTTTTTGTTGCCTGAAGGTGACTGCTACTTGTAAGAAATGGGTGAATAAAGCCTCTGCAAAGACAGAAGGGAGGGGAACAAGACAGAGGAGCGAAGGACATAATATGAGAACATGACACACGGAAGGAGAGGAGAAAGAGAAGAGAGAAGGATGGAGCAACAACAGAGTTAAATAGGGAAAAAAGAAACGTCATGGATTTGGACTTCCTATGTAGTTCCACTCCTTCAACTTTTTGATGAAAAACAGAGAAAATGAACGCCGTTATCAATTACTAATTTCCATCTTCATGCATCAAGAAGGTTTTATTTTCACTCTGATCTTTTTTCCATTAGCTCGTTATGCTAATGAGTCATTACATAAGACCCTCTCTATGAATTGCAACTCGAAGGTTATTTGCATGTTTGTGTATGCGTGTGTCTCTGTTTCTCAGAGAAAGAGTGAGTGGCTCAATATGTGTACGCATGTGCACCATGCATGCACACACACACACACACACACACATGGCCACAATTTGCATTTGTTTCATCGCCAATTAATGAGCTTAAACATGACTCTGCAGTAATTAATTAGGCTGCAGTAATAAGATAAGCCACGTAGCTTTAGAAGAAAGGACAGAAACGCTAGAAGCACTTTATACGTATTTATATGTATATAATTTAACTGCAGTATACAGGTAGTTCTCAACACACAGCTATGTGGCATGAGTCAGAAAGAGGAAGATATAAATTCTGTCTTCTCTGGACACTTCTTACCCTTTTCCTCATACAAGGAAATTCCATTATGAGTGGTTCAGAAGATATAAAGAAAGAACATGTTGTTCTTTCTTTTGCTACTTCGCTGCCATGGTGAGAATGGACTGAAAGGCGTTATTTGTCATTGTCAGGCTGAGTGCCCTGCTACCTGTCTGATGGTCAACGAGTGTTTTCATCTCCTTCTTTACCCATTTAAAGTTTTTCTTTGCTTCACCCCAATTTTTCTTCGACCTCTTTTTTTCTTTCACCTCTCCTTCAGTCAAACTCTACCTACAGTTGGTCTCTCTCTGTTATTATATGTATCCTTTCCTCTCTATTACACCCATTCCTTTCTTTCATTGCTTGATTGTTTACATTCCAGACTGTTCTATGCAGTTACTTGGCGCACAATGTGTTTGGTGATGGTGTTTCATTTCAAAATGGCTCCCTCGCTTCCCTTCTAACCCCTTTCTCTTCTCCTCCTCAGGTTTAGAAAAGGTTGGTCGTGATTCCACTTACGAACAAGAGGGCAAGGTTCAGTTTGTGATGGATGCGGTGTACGCCATGGCTCACGCTCTGCACCGCATGCACCGGGAGCTCTGCTACGGATACCCGGGCCTCTGCCCTCGCATGGCCAACATCGACGGCAAAGAGCTGCTCAGCTATATTCGTGCTGTCAACTTCAACGGTGAGTTAAACCCTCTTGGGTGTGGACACATGCAGACATGAATGCAGACTCGCACAGACTCACACACGGCGGACATAACGTCTTACGAAGCAAAATTCACTTCTGCCAGATCCCCAACATCCATCTGACCTTATCACCCTTCACATCATCCTGCCCTTCATGTCTTCTCTTTTCCCCCAGTGTCTTGCAGCTGTACTCAGTCCTTCCAGACAGAGCAATAGCTCTGGATTTATATTTTAACAATGCTAAGCCCGGCTCCACTTCTAATTTGTCTAATCCCTATCATAAAAACATGTCATGTGGCGTTCGTTTCACCTTCAAAATGAAGTTAATCTCGCCGCTTTCTCCAAGTATATTATGGGCTTATATTGTGCTCATGTGTTCTTGTACCACTGTGAACCTGTAGTGCTGATTCTTTTATTTCCCCTCCCTCTCCACGACTTCCTCCACCGCTGAGCGGGTGAAATATATATACACATTTTCATCTAAATAGTATCAGACACCTCATTTAAACTTCCTCTAATTAATCCAGTTTCCCCGGCCCGATGCGCCTGTACCTGCTTTTCTGTTTGCCTTTTCATTTCCTGTGTTCCTCCTTCAAGTGTTGTGTGGAATACATATGGGCTAGAGAGT
Source organism: Cottoperca gobio (assembly GCF_900634415.1). Lineage (NCBI taxonomy): Eukaryota > Metazoa > Chordata > Actinopteri > Perciformes > Bovichtidae > Cottoperca > Cottoperca gobio. Next base: position 14,097,413 of record NC_041377.1, read on the forward strand.
TGGAGAAAAGGGGGTCTTATTGTGAGATGTTTGTCTGATTTAGTTTTTAAAGGCAACATTTAAATTGCATGAATGTGTCTGTGCGGGAATGTGTGCAGAATGCGTTGGTTGTTACCTGTGATATCTGTCTGTCATCGCTAGACGTGTCCAAAACCCATTCACAGGCAGGCACTGATTGCTCTTTCGCAATGCAACTGCAGGGTTTTGCCCAGGTGTGTTTCTCTGTTATTGCTGGCCTAGAGGGTAGAGAAATCATCCCATAAGCACAAGGTCACCAACTTTATACCCCGATGAATCACCCCTTCTCGCTTACTGAAAGGTGCCCTACACGAAATGCACCACAACTCTCCCTTGCAGTATTTTGAGAGGACATAAAAAGAAAAACTAGATTAGATAGAGCTGAAAGATATAGGCATAATGGTTTGATGTTATCAAACAAACACCTGCCATTGCTAATGTTTAATCTGCCCGTGACAACTTCAGATTGGCTCTGCGGAAAGTTCCAGTTAAAAGCATCACCTACATCATCGTTTTGTATTGTAATGCATATCTAGCTGCTGGCATTTTTAGTGTCCATCTGTATGACATGTCCATAAATGTCTGTTCCTTTATAGATGTATGTGTAGTCAGACAGTGTGCTGCTTTATCGCACCAATATGTATGTGTTATAACCCCATACTACTTTCGCTCACGTGAACAATGCACAGTTGCACTCGGATGCATTGGCACTGCTGGATCAGCTGGATCAGCAGTTACAGTGTATGTGAAAACTCAAAGTATCTAAACCCAATAGTTGAAATGTTCTGACTCTTCTGTTCATATCTACTGTACCAGCGAGCTTTGTAATGCGGTCCCTCATGAGTCTCTTCCCATAGCGTCACTTGGCTTTTCTTTGATTTCTGGAAACACTAAAAAAAAAAAGGTTTTATCTTTGAGTTTTTTGTTGTTGCACAATTTGGCCTTGAATTATTGTTTTTCCAGCACCCAAAAACTAGTTTTGTTTATGGGTGTGAGTTCATTTGTTTGCATAGCGATAAAACATGTGAAATAAAAGTGATTACAATCTGCTGCAGAAATACAGTGGGGGGGGGGGGGGGGTTTAATACCTTCATAATTTAGTTTTTTCACTACAGTGCTTTGACATGAAGATTTACAGTCAAATGTAAAAGGGAACCTAAGCTTTAAAACAGATTAAGTCACAAAACAGCTTGTATTTTACTGTCACCTATATGTCATGTTCTAATGGCAGTTATCAAAGTTCAGATGGAATATCTTCCACGTCTTCTAAGAAACCTTAACTTGGAGAGTTTTTCTTTGACCTTTCTTTGTTTAGAAGGCCTTGGTTGATGGACTTTGTTGGGGGGCTTTCTGTTGCAGTTCCTCTTATCTGGCTTATTTTCTGCCTGCAAGATTTAAAGCTTTTAAGCCGGCTACTTTATGTGTAAATGCCTGAGTATACGTGTGTGTTCCAATTAAAAGTACTTTTGTTATTGATCTGTTTAGGGTTCGACATGACATTGATAACACTAAAGAAGAAAAAGGGGCAAAGATGGAGGTTACTCTGTCTCACTTTGTGTGTTTGTGGCACATAAACGGAGAGGCGGGGAATAAGTTAAGAGTCGCTGAAGCATGGAGTCTCCTTCTCTCTGCTCTTTCTGGAACCGTACCAATTCACCTTCAGAGCAGCTACACCAAGAGAACAAGACAGAGGAGATAATTTCGAGTTGTTAAAGCAACGATTCTCCTGTTGGATCTGTACCAAGTACCAAGTCATTTGGGAGAGTTCAACCCTTGGATTTCAAGGTGGACATCCCCTCCAACCAAAAACAATCCTCCTCTTTATATAACTTGATTTGATATTCCTTGTTGTTTAAAGTTACTACGAAGTTCAAAAACTTTGATTAATCCTGAGAACCCTTCACAATTAGTGTGGCCTCCTTGTTGGAAAGGTTTAATCCCCCATGACTGTAAGAGATATTTTTCCTGCAGAAGTATTATTCAGCGTTCAATAATATATACAAACAGTGTTGCATGCAAGCAACCGCAGCTTCTGTCTCGTATGGTCAAAAAAATGTTTTTACCAAAAAACATACAATAACAAAACATATTTAAATATTTATAATAATTTAGCATATTGTCAGAAATATTGGAAGTTATATATCTTCTCTTTTTATTTTTTATTGGCTTACCCAAGCCAACACACACATGTATGCACATACAAAAAGCATGAAGAGACTGAAACTAGAAACAAAAATTGTATTTTAAAATTTTTGACAAAAATAAGCTTTATTTTCAGATCAGATCAATGACTACTACACTACATGAAAAGATGTGATCATATCTGCATGATCAACACCAACCTTAGTGCGTTTTAAAACAAATCTGAAATGGTTTTCTAAAACACAAAGTACTTTCAAAGAAGTTAATAAAAATGTGAAACAAACTACATATTGCCAATAGCTCAGAAAGCTAAATGGAACGACACAGACAATGAAATCCCGAAGTAAAGTACACGCACGCACGCACACACACACACACACACACACACACACACACACTAAAAGAAACTATTTCATCCAATTGTGTGTTTGTGTTGTACTATTTGTTTGGTAGAATGTCATTTTCTTGTTCAGAATAGTAACTGTAGTCTGTTGAACCAACACACACACACACACACACACACACACACACACACACACACACACACACACACACACACACACACACACACACACGCATTAACTTGGCCTATTTACATTCTCCTGGCTTTGTTGGTTGTAAGTACATTGTAAGCCGCTCCATCACTCTTTTTCTTTTTCTTTTTTTTGCTGCCGTACTATCCTTTCCTTTCTTTCCCTGTCCTTTGTCCCTTCACACTTTTCTACCTCGTCCTCTCTATTGTCTCCCTTTCACCATCCCTCTCTCCGTCTTCTTACTTTTCCGTCCCGACTCATTCGCTCTTGTGTCTTCTCCCTTTTTTTCTTTAAAACTTTGAGCGGAGTGTCAAATTTTGAATTTCAACACGACCCAAATTTCTCAATAGAATCTCAGAAGCAAGTAACACAACCTCCTTTATGGAGACTTCATTATCTCACTTTGTTCTACATTAATTAGTAGTAGTGTTTACTGTTACATTGTGAGTGTATTTATATTCTAAAATAACTTAATGGCATTTTAGATTCCTTTTTAGAGTAGTTCACAGGAAACACAGGCTCATCTGCCTGACACGTTTTGCGTCACCTGGCAGGGAGCTCAAGGCGCAAGCAACATGGAGGAAAGCAATCACCATTAATTTGCATACATAACCCACATTGCAAAGATAGCTGCTTGAAATGTGGCAAACTTTCCCTTTTTTAAGTGTCGCACAGACGCGACAAAGTTTACATCGTGTTTTCACAACTTGGTCATTCGACGATCTAAAGTTTAAGTCCGCCTCAATACCAAGTCCCATTTGGTATTCCATTTCTAACAAATCAAATACCACTTCTGTGCTTTTACTCTCGTTGATCATGATTACCATTTTTCAGACTGAGCAGTTGAGGATAATTAGACTGTGATATTGTATGTTGTAGTTTTGGATGGGCTGGTATGTACAGTCAGAAAGGGAAAGCAAAGACGGTGACAGCTGCCTCTTTCACACAAGTGTGTGTGTGTGTGTGTGTGTGTGTGTGTGTGTGTGTGTGTGTGTGTGTGTGTGTGTGTGTTTCCTTTTGTGAGCTTATCGCTGCCAGGTTATATCTCCTGCCGGGAGACAAGATGGACATCACCATGGGAACTGACTTGCACTAATTAGAGAGGCTTGACTTTGAGATGATGCACTCTGTGCCTGCTTGTGCAACCTTAGGGAGATGGAAGTAGGGGATGATGAAGCTCACTCATAACGATCTCAGAGAGACGGAGACAGAGGGAGAGCGCTAGTGGAGTAACTTGCTCGAAGATGATGAACTTGACCAAACATTAATGATGGAGAGAGGAAGATGGAGTGAAGAAGAAAGAGGGGGTGGTTATGGGAGTGGAGATGCCCTTGGGTGGAAGAACATATGGAGGGAGAGGTGCAGGTGCAATGGAGAGGGATTCAGGCAAGCAAGTGCAAAAAGAAAAGAGAGGTTGTGTTGAGGTAGAGAGATAAAAGCAAGATGAACTTTGCTAATAACAGCTCAGGGTAGAATGAAACAAAATGATAGCAGGCATCTACAATGTTTCCATTTGGCAAAGAAAGAGAAATGGCATAGTAAGCGTAAGATGGAGTGATGCTTGAGGACTAGTTAAGTAAAGTGCAAAGGGAAGAGATGGAGAGAGGCTGAGAGGATGTGCTGACTGGGATACATCAGACTTTACCAGGGTATCTGTTGGAGGAGTGATGTCCAGAATGTAAGTCTGGACTTCTTCACCAACACGGTCTTCAGTACAGCTGAGCAGCTATTGGAGTCTTAACGGGTTCAAAATAATTCTCCGGAGACGATCAGAGTTTGATACAATAGAGTTTATTCTTCAAAAACAGAGAAATACCCAAGCTGGCTGAAGATAGACTGACTATCGTTGCACTTTCTAAATAAGGGTATCACAGCTGGGATGATCTCACCCCCATGGCAAGGCTTTTTTTGCTGACACTGGTATTTCTGGGACTTTCCGCCCACAGGCCTTTTATCGTGTGGATTTTCTACACTTCAGGCACATCGATGACTCCCTTATCTCTGGGGTGTAAAACCACAAAGCTTCACTAGTTATTCCCGAGTTATCCTGGTTACAAACACGACATCTACCTTAACACTAGATATGGATACAATTGATACGCTGGATACCTTGACTTTCCTTTATTTCTTGGAAGGAAAAGTTTCCTACAACACATCATAACCACAAGAAGCGAGAAACTGTCAGAAGGCATATAAATACACCATATAAAGTTCAGATGGAAAGAGATGGGAGAGACAGACAGACTCTTAGAAACGTTAAGTGAACTATCTTGAGAGAAAGGTAGCAGAGGAGACGGACAAATAGAGAAGTAATAGGTGTAGGAACTCGACGCTAAACTTTCCTGGGTCAGGGCAACCTCGGGAAGGAGAAGATGGAGAGAGAAAGAACGTGTCAGTGTCATCTGAAATGTGTCAGAGGAGGGAGATATCTGACTGATGCCGAACATAAGTCCAAGAATAATGGAGTTTTGTTCTAAAAACAAATTCTTTGTCTAAGTCTTTGCACAATAATGGCTTTATATTGCTGTCAAATCTCTTTTCTTACTTTGTGTTAGAGCCAAATCACAAAATGCAGGTGTTGAGTGTAACAGGTATGACATAGTTACCCAAGGTTTCAATGTAACATCTCAAATATAATAGTTAGCTTTTGTTAGCGAGGAGCATTCCCAGCCCTCAATTCAACCCGGCAATCATTGTTATTGTGTCGAGCTGTTGTCCGACAGCCGAATAGAAACAAGCACGACAACCTGCGTGATTGAGTGGCAGCACCTGTACTGTGTGATTGGCTCTATTGAAATGGTAATAATAGTCCTGGCTTGAGAACCGGGCGGAGTGACAAACCGAGTGACACGGTTAGCCGAGGGCTACGGTGACACGCAGAATCAGTCATGGAAAAGTCAACTGTAATGGGGGGTCTTTACCAAACAGGACAACACGGAGCTAAAGGAATAGTTTGACATTTCGAGAAATAGGCTTTATAGCAGGGGTGTCAAACTCATTTTAGTTCAGGGGCCACATACAGCCCAATGTGATCTCAAGTGGGCCGGACCAGTAACATCATAATAACATCATAATTATATATCATAATTTAATGAATTATCTTTTTACAAAACTTTATGAACAACCTGATGAGTGCAATTTCAACAATATTATGCCTCAGTTTATCATTTACATGTGCATTACAATTTACAGATCAGTGTATCTGCGAAGGCACAACACATTTCATCACAGGTATCAATATAATATTTAACTTTATGATCAAAACAACTTATTTTAAATATACATTCATTTCCACATCTGTGTAGTAACCCTGACACACCACACCATACAAACCAAAGCGGGAACTATTAAGGCAGAAAGTTAAGTTACTTTTATTGAAAGATTGCAGTTAATGTCTTCTCTGTAATTACACTTTGCAAAGTCATCCCATATCAAATCAAATCAAATTTATTTGTATAGCACAATATCACAAATTATACATTTGTCTCAGTGTGCTTTACAGACTGTACAGGTTACGACACCCTCTGTCCTTAGACCCTCGCATCGCACAAGGAAAAACTTCCTAAAAGAAACCCCAAAATTAAAGGGGGAAAAATGGAAGAAACCTCAGGGAGAGACTGAGGAGGGATCCCTCTCCCAGGACGCACAGACTGTAATAGATGTCGTGTGTACAGGATAAACAACATAATACAAATACAACATTTGGCAGAGAATGATGTTGTGTTGAAAAAGAGAAAGTTTGGATGAATCCAGGAAAATGTCAAAAAGGCTTCCCGGTGTCCAGCAGGACCAGGGCAGCAGGCGCAGCCACGATTCATGATCCTGACGTAAACTTTATCAGAGGCAACCTGCCACATGAGAGACAGACACTCCAGGGATGATACCCCGGATGATGAGTTAGTAACATACATTTACATAAATGCATACAGATAGAGAGGGAGAAGAAGAGAGGGAGAGGAAGAGAAGGAAGAGAGCAGGGAGGTGTCCCCCGGCAGTCTAAGCCTATAGCAGCATAACTAGGGGCTGATCCAGGGCAAACCTGAGCCAGCCCTAACTATAAGCTTTATCAAAAAGGAAAGTCTTTAGCCTACTCTTAAATGTGGAGAGTGTGTCTGCCTCCCGAACACAAACTGGAAGCTGGTTCCACTGGAGAGGAGCTTGATAGCTGAAGGCTCTGGCCATATGTTTGACACCTTTGCTTTATAGGCTGTGATTTTGATAATCAATTAACGTTATTTCTTCAAGCAAAATGGCACATTTTTACAGGTTCCACATTCTTAAATGTGAGTCTTACATAATAGGACAGTGAATATCTTTGGGTTTTCGACTGTTCATCGAATAAACAAGCTGTCCACATACATTACTTTGAGCTGTGTGAAATTATTGCAGGCCTCGTTCCTTTGAACCCTAACCCAACCCTAACCCTAACCCACAAAACGATTAATCAATGAGAACAAATTGGCAGATACATTGATAGACGATAACTTTTTAGATTGAGATGAAAACATCACATATCACATGTCTGTTAAGAGGAGGTGAGAGGAGCTTAGTTTAGCTTAAAGAACGGTGGAGTGGTAATGAGTTTAAAAACATGCATATCAAATATCTAAAGGTCACTGATTAACATTTAATCTGCACAAAAATGGCAATGTAGAAAAAAGCTTTGTGGTTTTAGAGGGAGTTGCTTAGTGTAGATGCATCTGGTGAAGAGGCTTAGAGAAAGCCAAGCTAACTTGTTCTTTCTGCTTCCAGGCTTCACGCTTAGCCAAACTAATCACGTCCCGGCTCTAGCTTCATACTTGACAGTCGTATCGAACTCTCAACAAGCTCTTGGCGAGAAAGCGAATATTTCCACTGAATGTCAAACTGTCTCACAATGTAACAATAACACAAATACCAGATGTCTCGTACATTACAATGTGGATATTTGGATATTACAATATTTCATGCAGGTCTTCTGTGTCCCTCTGGCACACACGGACACGAACATAACTCCTCAGACTCGCAAATAATCTCCTATTTACTGCCTGCTGCTCACTCACGAGCAGAGAGATTATCGACATATTGTCCAACCTTGTACAGGTGGTATCACCTTGCTTATTTCATGTCCACTGTTAGCTGAAGTTGGATTTTGATAGAAAGTTAGAACATATATTGTCAATATAGTGACAGCTCATTTTGAGTGTATATATATATATATATATATATATATATATATATATATAGCCCGTAATCCTTTTCTCTTACTCTTCTCCTTATCTTCTCGTTGTTCTACAGTACCTCTTGCCACTGCAACCGGCCCATTTCTGCAACGGGCTCATTTGCTGAAATGTAATTTCAGATAAGAATACAAATGGGGAGATTCAAACAGAAAGCCAACATGAATACAGGAGACATGTATCCACACAGACACAAAAACAACCTAGCATTTGAGTTTGAGGAAATGAGAGACGGGAATAATAATTTGTTATTGCACATCCCAAGACGCCACTAAATCCCACATCTGTGCAGCTTTTTTTTGACACAAAATATATATATTTTGTCATGAATGTGTTGTTGGAGATTAGATTTAACCGGATAAAATGTGAGTCTGTCAGCAGTGGAGACAGAAAAGTACAAGCACAACTAATCTTATGACAGACAGCAATTGTGCAGGCAAACTCTCAAACACCAACCAGCCTGATGCTATAACACACATGACTTACTATAGTGCTGCGATGGACAGATGAGGCAGGACAAAGTGAAGGGTGAAGAAGGACATCGGTGATAAGAAATGAATACTGAACAGTGGAGGGTTATGGATATATTGACTTACAGTACAAAGGTGTGTGTGTGTGTGTGTGTGTGTGTGTGTGTGTGTGTGTGTGTGTACTCGTACAGTTATCTCTGAGAACCAATTTGAGCTGAGGGCCGGCCGATTATTCACATTTTATTTCCAATAACGATTTTGGCTTCCAACCATTATGAAAACAAGATAATTGAGCTAAAATAATTAATTTCCTTTGTTTTGTCTTGTGTTATAAATCCAGCGCACCCTATTCCTTTACAGCAGTGCACTTTCGCCCCGGCCGTGCGTGCGACCAGTACCCATATATGAGTTTTAAAAAGCTGGGAAGTTATTCCTATATCTCTGATGCTTGCAGTCACATAAGCTAACATATTTGCCACCAGACATACTATATGTGTGATATCATTTAGGACTATATCTCCGGACTGAAACTAGTGTAATAAGACTGTTCAGGCTCTCTCTCTCCTTCTCCCTTGTTCCTCTGCCAAGTCTGGTAATGCACATCCTTGTTTCTCGTTTTGTTTATTTCTCCTCTCCCTCGCTTTCGTTCCCTCTAAATTGTATTTCCATTCCCTGTTCAGGCTGTTTTTGTCTCTTTTGATCAACTTAATAGTGGCCCCTCTCCCTCTGTTTTTATCGCTTGTGTTTTTTTACTCTTCTCTCTTTTCTTTTTTCCCCCTCAAAGACTGCAGTGAATGCAGATCATGACACAGATGGAGGCTCCTTAAATGAGTTTTCTGTAATTACTGGTGATTGCATACAAAGCTTTCTTCTGCTGTGCGCCTGTGTGTTTTATGGTTTGTAAAATGTGTAGTGTCTCAGTAAATACCCCCTCCAATCTCTCCTTTGTTCTGGCCCTCCCTCCCTCTCTCCATCTTAATCTCACTTGCACTATTTAGCCAGTGCTTCATTTTTTATTGACAGTGAGATCTGTATCCTCTTCAAGCATGTGTTGTTTCTTTTTACCTGTTCCACTAGCTGCTCAGAAGATACGATTTTAGAGGGAGGGATGCAACGACAGGGGGAGGAGGAGAGAACGTTCGAGTACATGCTCATAAGAAAGGACAGGAGAAAATGGGTAGTTTTTGAGATGGCAAGTGGTTAGATGAAACGAGGCTAGGAGGTAAATGGAGAGAGATAGAGAACTGCGTTGAATAGGAGAGGAAGGAGAAACAGCTGCTGTCGAAGGAGGGAGAGTTGGCCATAAGGGTAGTAATACAACCAGCAGTGAAAACTGGCTCGGAGGAAACAGACTGCAAAAAGAGTCAATTTACGTGATAGAAAATTCCGAAAGGAGGAGAAAAGAGTGCAGGAATAGGCGACGGGATCTCCAGTTAACCAGCTGCTCAGTTTTCAGTTACCTCCTCCGTTCAAGACAACTGTGAAAATGACTTCTTCTCTTTGTATGACGAGTTCAGGCGTCATTGTTACTTACTGTTATTTTTCTTATTCTCTCTTTGTGTTTCTTTCGCTGTCCGTCGTTCTCCCGCACAGATGGGAGCCTCTCGGCGAAAACGCACACCCGTGTTTTATTAATGAATGCTGCTTTGTCGTCTTTGTATCGCCACGTCACACACATTTAGTCTCTGATATGATTGTTCTATTCACCCTTAGTGTTTCTAAAGTGAGCCAGGCAAGGCTGAGGGCTTTTATATCATCCCCTTCTGCTTCTTCCTCTCTAACTGGTCTCTTGTTCTCTCTATGCACCTCTCTTCTCTGTTCGTACCCTCTCTTTCCATCTCGGTCTGCTGGGTAGGTTTTAACGCCTATGCTAATTGATATTCTGACACATTTCTGTAATTCTCTAGCTCTCCATCCCCCCCCAATCCTCCTTCCTTTTCCTGTCAAACTAAGAAAGTGTGGAGTCTTTAAAGTTTGCCGGGAATGTGATAAAAGTCACATTTTCTCCCTCATTTTCTGTGCCTTTAAGTCGATCCCTGTGTGTCCGCATGTCAGATAGACGGGGTTTGATGCTTTCCCACAGTCCTGCTTACTCTCCTTTTTCCTCTGTCACTCACGTTTCTCCACCATTTGTCATTTTTTTCTATCTTCTTTTGCGTCTCTGTAGACGTTAAACTGGCTAAAGGTTGAGGCTTATCTCTCTCGGGAACATTCAGATGGGTGTGTCTGACATTAAACATATTTGAACAAAGCGAATCAATTCTTCATCTTACTTTCCTGTGCCAGTATGACTATTTCACTCCTTTTTTAACTCGTTCTCCTTCCGTGAGTTTGTCTCTGTCTGTCTATTTCAGCTAGATTTACATTCACATTGACTTCGTTGCATGAAATCTTTCATTCATTAGATTATATCCTGGTACGTTTTTTAGCAAAAAGGTGAGAGTCCCCCTTGCAAATCTAAAGGAACGCTGTGAGAGTTGTGCGTTTCTGGTGATATTCTATTGTTGATCCCCAAAGGGAAAGCCCCCGACTCTACAGGGAAGGAAACAGTATCTTGCTCGGGGACCCTTCAGCAGAACTTGTGCCTGTGCAACATGGTGTCTTTCCTGTGAGGAAACCTGGGAGTTGAACTAAGTCTTGCACTTCCAAACACACACATGCACGTTCCCCTTCAGCTAGAAGTATATGCCAATCTCACCGAGCTCAAGCAGCCTGACCTCCCCCACATAAGAAATCAAAATTTTCACTGTGATTTCCCTAAAATAGAGGAAGTGGAACAATGCACTGTGTTAACATACTTCTGCTCTCTGCAGCACCGTCCGTGTCAGGATGCTTTACGTTATGCAAAATGTTTGCAGACGAGAAGAAGAAGAAATTAACTTTTGTCCTCACAACAATAATTTAAATGGTGAATATATTATCTGCGGTTCCAGAAAAGATTTGTGATCTGTTTGAGGTATAATGAAGAAGAAAATAAATGGTGCAGTATATCGAAATGCACACAAAATATAATGTATTATTAGTTTGAATCGGATGAAAAGCTACACAAAGAAAAGTTCTCCTCAAAAGAACATCCTATGGGAGTAAAATGTTGTCGACGTCAATGAAGCACACTTCGCAGCGACACACCAGAATTACCACATTGCACTCTTTATTTTACGACACCTGTCAAATGTAGACGTGGGGTAAATCAAAGTGCGATGTTACCCAATGTGTAGGTATTGTTGTTTGTGTAAGAGCAACAATGTGTTTTCTTGACTGAATACAGTATTAAGCGCCGGTTATTGCAGAAACATTTTGACAGAGATGTCACCGCTCCTATGACGCACAGCGCAGTGACACTCGCCCAACATTCACAGCTTAGTGATTGTGACATTTAAAGTGATTTAAATGTTCTTAATATAAACCAATAAAAAAGTTATTTAAAAAAAATCTTATGTTAGTTAGTTTGAAATGCCTTTAAGAGCCTCACTAAACCTCCACTCCACGTGCACATATTCTCAGCCGACATGAGCCTTTTTCTGTTTCAAATAAACCAAAAAAAAAAAAAAAAAAATGGAAATTGATTAGAGCGGTAAGCCTGTCCATGCATTTCTTAAACTGAAACAATATCGGAACTAATGAGGGGTTGCCTGCTACTTGTTTTCCCAACACATTGGCTCGATACTGTCAGCTCCTGTCACGCCTATTGTATGTGCATTTGCGGTAATTGCTGATTTTAAAAGCTTGCTGTCTTCATCAACCTTACTCAGAAACCGGGGGGAAAAACCCCCGCTACAAACACCACAAGATTGAATAATCATTTTCTACTCAAGGTAACCACTGCTTTCAGAGCAAACAGTCTGCTTTTGTGCTGCATAATGTGAAGTACCTGCCAGCATTTCTCTGCTGCAAACAGCTGCTGCATCCCTAACAAGCTCTAAAGAGGTATGATTGGTGCAAAGGGAAAATTAGAACGTAGTCAGCCGTCGGGAGTGGTGAGGAAAAGATGACATGCTGGGTGAGAAATAGAAATACATTTTTCTTTTTCTTTTTTTCCAAACCAATCAAGTAGCTCAAATAAACCAGTCAACCAAGGCAGGACTTTGTTGGCGAGCCCTGTATAATCTTGGATGAATTTGATAATAACTAAATTGCCTCTCGTTTTATTTGGTTGTGTTCCTTTTTGATTGTTTCCCCGTTATTGTTTTCTTTAATTTTATAAAATAAATTAGCGCAAGGAAGGGAGGAATGCATGGAACATGGGAGGGAGAGTAAAAACATGGAATGACAAACATGTGGTCCAGATGAAAAGTGAAAGTCGGTAGTCGTAAGGTAGGAACAAGATGGAAGAAAGTAAGAAAGACGTGAAGATTTAAAAAGAAGTATGCTGAACGGCACAAAGAAAGAAAATGGAGACGATTTAGTGGTTGCAGTTTTCAGTTTAATGGGCATGAATATATTTCCTGTGCCTAATTGTTTCTTACTCGGCTGATGTAAACAGAGAAACACATTTTTGCTTTTCCACAAAATGAGGGAAAAGGAGAAAATATATATATTATTTATATCTGGAAGACAAAATAGCGAGATAGAGAGGAATTGAGATGAAGGGGAGGTGGAGTGATTGGGGAAGATAAATAAATTAAGTTGGGGAGGCATCTTGTGAAGGATTGAGTGTACAAAGGTTGATACAGAACGCGTGGCCGACTGGCGCATTACGTGGAAATCAGTTGCACTAGTTCATCTGTCCACCGGGTGGAGCAGTGACGGAAGCTGACGCAGTTTACTGCAGCCGAAATAATCTGTTTTGTTTTATCATATGTGATTTATGCTTCTATTCTGTCCATTTGAAGCTGTAACAATGTGTTATTCAACAGCACATTACCAATAAAAGAAATACAGGTTGGAAATGAATGATACACACAGAAATGCACGGCACTCATTTGAACAGCAGAAATGTCAATAAAACCGCAATCTCACTCTCCTGTTTCGGTCACAAACCTGCGGTTTATACCGGCATGCATTTTTGCGATTTGGTCAGCAGTGATACTCGCGCACATGCAGGCTGAGACGAGGTAGTCTACTGGTCTCTTCATTAGCAATACAGTGGGCTTTTTGACGCTCTTAATGATCCATCGGCCGTATATCTCGCTAAGGTGTCAAGGGTAAAGACATTGATAACGTCATCCTGTGTTCCTACTATAGACTGTATATAAGGAAGTAGATGTAGTCACTGGATCGCCATCTTGGTTGTTGGCTGTCGTTATCATGTTTTTTTGGAACCAGAAGTGACACGAGAGGTCGGAGTATAACCAAACCGAAGATATTTATACAATGTAACAATTAACTCTCATAAACTCAAGAACTCAAAACACACTGGGAAAGGGTCAAGGGTCAAAGGTCTAAGACGGAAACAAACCGGACAACACCCTGGTAGTGACCTGTCAATCACAAGGCAGCCACGCCCTGAAGCATACCCTGCTTTATCGTCTTTCTTGGAAAGACAATTTAAAAAATGAAGACTTGAATCTAGCGATATGAGAAAAACATTTATTTATGTAACAAATCAAGTGAGAAGTTGGTTAATTTTCTCATAGACTTCCATACAATCAAACTTTTGCAGCTAGTAGAGTCATATTAGAAATAATGCAGGTTCAAGGCACTTCTGCATTGGCTTCACTTTTCAGACCTGGAGGTCAACGCTTGGTGCCTACTACACTACAAACACACTAACTCAGTATACAAGAGATAACAGTAGTGTGTGTTGTTGCCTGGCAAACACCAAACATATGCTATGATATGTTCAAATCTTTTAAGGTTTTTTTTTACTTCCTAGGGTGAGGAAAAGGACTGCATCGGGTGGTATCCAAGTAGTGTGTGTGTGTGTGAGCAGGGATAATGGTTACAGTTGTACATGTACTGCTTCTCGCAGGAGCTTTCATAACAATGAGAGATTGAGACCTCTACTTCTGTCTCTCCATCGACTCAGTCTTCCTCCATTCATCTTTCTCTGTCTCTCTCAATAAACCTCATCGTCATTCTTGCTTATTCTCTCTCTCGTTTATCTATTATATATATATATATCTCTCTCATTACTTGTGATGACAGTGAAATAGCCTTTACTTCTCTTTTGTCCTTTTTTTCTCCTGTCTGTGTGATTACTTTCCTTTATCTCTACTTTTTTAGTTTTTTTTATCCGTCTCCTCCTTCTCTCTCTTTCAATTCACTTTCTGTTTTCATCTCAAACACAAATGTTTTCCTCTTGATATTTCCTGTGCTCTCTTCTTCCCTCCCTCTGCCTGACACTCTCCTTTCGTCAGTCTCTGTTTTCATTCTCTCAGTCAATTTGCAATCTTCGTCGCCAAACTGTTTCTCCCTTGCTTTGCCTCAAACGGGGAACTGTATTTATATATCCTCAGCATCATCCCGCCGTATCAATGACTTATAGTGCACAGGTGGAATCTCCATAATGCAGTGCTTTTTTCCGCACGCTCACTGTAATGGGATTTCCTTTATGCTACGCCAGATTCGGCAGTCTGATTTGATTGTATTGCACCCATAAAAGACAGAAGGCGAGTAAGAGGGAGAGGGATAAAAGGTTTGTGTTCAGCCTTATTGCTGGTGTGAAGACTAAATCTTCGAGGACACACTTATCTATGCATGTGGATATTCAATCACACCACTTTACAACTCCACCTATCTGGACTCCTTAACACACCACCTGAGGACATATTCATTAAATGTATATGTACCTCATGCATGGCATTTGTTTATCCTTCTGCAGGCATTAATGTGGCATTGCCTGTATATAGTATACATAGTATATACGTGTACAGCATACTTATACAAATGTATTAATAGTATAGTTTTCAAATGTAATTGTGTTTCCTCACACATACATGAACACATTAATATCTAAGTGTCCAGTGTTTTGTTTGGCCTACATTCTCAGTGGTGTTTGTCATCATGC
Organism: Cottoperca gobio; assembly: GCF_900634415.1. NCBI lineage: Eukaryota > Metazoa > Chordata > Actinopteri > Perciformes > Bovichtidae > Cottoperca > Cottoperca gobio. Next base: position 14,112,744 of record NC_041377.1, read on the forward strand.
TGCTGAGTTGAACCTTTTGTCTTTCAAAAAAGCATTGTAACAATGGCTGCCCTGTTTCTTATTGCCATGGCCTCGTAGTCATTAGTGAAATGGTACGGTGTGAAGGTATGACCTCAAGATGACCTTAGGTGTTCATTGTGGGAAAATGCAGTCAACCGTTAAAGAGGAAGTGAGGCTGTGCCGAGCAGATAATGGCCAGCTCCGATCTTAAGTAGTCGCAGCGGTACGTTTCCTCTTACCCAAAGTCTTGACTCCTATCGGTCACCTGAGGTGTATAAAGATGAGACCACATCACGTTTGTGCTGTATGCCCTGATCTGAAAGCCTTTTGCTCAATAATATACTCAAAGACAAACTTAGTCTCTTTTGTTAACATAATATGCACCACATGTTCACTGAAGGCATATGTAACCTCCTTTTAACTGACCCTTTAAACATCTTCCGTCTTTGTTCCAGGAAGTGCCGGTACACCGGTGGTTTTCAATGAGAACGGAGACGCTCCAGGAAGATACGACATATTCCAGTACCAGCCCACCAACAGGTCCACTGCAGAGTACAGAGTCATCGGCTCCTGGACCAATAAACTTCATCTCAAAGTGAGACACACACACACACACACACACACACACACACACACACACACACACACACACACTATTTGTCTATCTGCAATTGAAGGAAAGAATGCCTTTGCAGTAATCCAAAATTTTGATTCGAGCGGTTTATTAAAGCTTTGAAAGCATTTTATTTCAGATGCCTTGGCAGAATGAAAGTTCAACATCACTTTAATCTGCAGCGTGGAATTCAAAATCCCCTGTCACTTGGCTGGATTTGTTTGAGTTATTGCTAAGTTAGCTGGAAATCGAGCATTTTTTACAAGAACGTGTGGATCTTTTCTTCTCTTCAGAGAAGTGCAGGGACATACGGACGCTGACACACACAAGGTCACAAATAGTGCTACATCATATAGATCTACACAAAAACACGGAATTCCATTGTCTCAGTTTCTCAGTCACTAACTTGCACGCACACACAAACTCCTTGTGCACGCCGGTGTGCACGGTGTTATAAATCCACCCAGGACTTCATTAGAAAGGCCAGATGACACAAAATGCTTTCTGCCTGATGGACGGCCTGGCTGACTGAGAGAGAGCGAGAGAGAGAGACGGCAGCAACACAAAGGACACACACATGACTGGGCACTTTGACAGTTGACAAATTAACAGATGCATTTGATTTGTTTAACAATCCAGTTGGGTTTGAAGGCACCGTGGCAGATGTAGTGATGAAAGCAAGGGGGGAAGTTTTCATGACCAACAAACTGTCTGAATGTTTCATCAGTGTAAAGAAAGGAACGGGGGAATAAAGTGCAAACCTGCGAGCTTCATGGTTAATGTCTCGTTGGACGTACAGTACCTGGACACGTATACTCAAGTTGATGTTCATTATTGCAGCTTTTTATGTGTCTTAAGTAATTAATGGAACGGCAGTTCACGACCAGGTCTATGTTGTTTTGGGCGCTGCATAATTTATGGTTATTGTTGCAAAATAATGTGTTTGAAAAACATTCTGCAGGAACAGTTCAGGCTATGAATAAAAAATGAGTAAAAATACTTAATAAACAGGGGAAAAACAACGGCAGTTTCAGAAAGTTTTAAACAATTTACACTCCTGCACACACACACACATGCAATATGCTTTTTATTTATTTTTATCATTAAATGATTTCTCCTGACAGATATATTTGCAGCACTAAGTTATGAACAGCCAGTAACCCAATATCGGTGCGTATGTGTGTTTTCTATACGTGTTTCAATGATCAAATCAAGCCCATTTTCTCGCTCGTTGAAGACTTTTCTTTCCTCCTAACTACTTTCTGTTGCACTAGTACATCGTGTGCCTGTTTTAAAACAGTAACGCTCCATTTTACTCGGCCCCCTCTGCAACAGAGGAACCTCGGGGACCGGGGATCATTACACACATCGCACACATACCAGACATGGGGAAAGCTCAGGGATTCACTATAAGTACCAGCGTGACACAAGCACAGACAAACACAACGCACACAAGTAACAACACGTGCACACACACAGAAGGAAATACAGATGGCCTATTTGTGCCAGATCTGATTATGTTCTGATTGCTGGCTTCCAGACTTGCTGGTGTTAGCTTTGTGCCCGGGAGTGCTCAGGAAAATGATCAGAGGATCTGCTTGTGCTAATTGCTCTCCAAGTCACCCCGAAGACACACTTTCCGCAGGTACAGAGAGTATTAAAGGACCGTTAACACAAAGTAATGTCAGCTTCAGCAGATGGATGCCAGTCTATCGTGACGCGTAATAATCCCACAAGATGGTGGGAAGTTTTGTTTTTGCTTTGTGAAAACACAAAATAGTTTCAGGTTTAGTTCTGTTGCACTTGAGACAAAACCAAATAAAAAAAATCTACGTTCGCCCCTAATGAACAGCCCTCATACCTTTCTGTCTAAATGTCTCCTCGCCGGTTCTGGAGGGACGGCTGCAGGCCAGGCTGAAGGTCAATAGGCGTATTATCAGTTGATGGACAATATGCAAGCCTTCAGTCACGTACGGGCTGATGGGGGAGTCCTGGTTTGATATTTCTGATTAGATCTGATGTATTTCAGGCTTCAGCTGACAATGTGATCTGGTATTTCCCTGCAATGGTTCAATAAAGGGATTTTGAAAATCAATTTTGAAAACCTCTCTTCTCGTTCCTTTTCTCTCTCCTCTCTTCATTCATCTCTCCTCTTCACTGCTTTTTGGTCCTCTCTTCTCCTCTTCATATGCTCTCCTCTCTCCTCTCCACTCCTTTTCTTCCATCTCTTCTTCTGTCTCTCCTCTTCAATCCTCTCTTAGGTGGAGGCCATGCGTTGGAAGAAAGGTGACACATCTCTCCCACCCTCTGTATGCAGCACCCCATGCCGTACGGGCGAAAGGAAGAAAGTGGTCAAAGGTGTGCCGTGTTGCTGGCACTGCGAGCGCTGCGAGGGCTACCACTATCAGGTAGACCTCCGGAGGAATGCAGGCCACCAGTACTTGCTGTTGGCTCAGCTGGAAGTACACCATTCACCTGGGGTGGAGAACCTTTAGGCTCGTCTCACAAAAGCTTCCCTTAACAGCAAGAGCAGTTACACTTAAGTGTAGCATGCAGCTCATAATGAGCCATACCATGGCGCAGGATCTAAGTCAATGTGTAGTCTCATAGCACTCTACAGGCTTTGCATAAAATTGCAAATTGTATCTCAGTGTATGGATGATTATTAACATTTATATGTAGTCCAAATACTTTCTCTGGAAATGTTCCATCAAACTGTTTGCTGTCTGCATTTTTGCATTACACGGTTCACAGGTCGCAGGCAGCAAAATACACCTAAAACATAATTCACTTTTGTTACTCAATCGTGGAGGATTTTTGTAAATATTTACAACACACGTACTGTTAAAACTGCCTGTTTGAAAGTGTGAAAGGAAACAAGTCCCAGTCAAGTGTGAGACATCCTGGTGATGCATTCTGGCGGCCAATGGCAAAGTGATTTTGTAGAATGATAGACGACGTAAATCGCCTTTTTATTGTTTCTCTTTAAATGCTGGGAAAGCCTCCAGAAGCTCTTATCCTGTCCAGCTCACTTGGGAAAAATTCATCTGTCAATAAAAATGGAGATGATTTTTTTTTTTTTTTTTTTTTTTTTTACCAGATACTAACCCTGGTTGAGCTTCCTGCAGCTGCTTATCAATTAAAGCCACAATCAGTCCCATTTGTTGGAAGGCTTTAACAACACATTAACTACAGGAATTGTTTGCCATAACAGCACTTTGATAACATGAAAAATGCATCTTCTCTAACTCTACAGTACAGTTCTGCCCCCCTGGGTTAGGGTTTTCTCTTTCAACTTATTTCAGATAATCAAGAAGAGCCACTTAAATGGCCCAATTTGGATTCACACATGCAGGAACAACCCCACCGATGCTATTATACCAAATTGAAGTAGATCATTTGAGAGAGAAAAGGGTCTGATCACACATTATAAAGATGCACCCTCCATGTTAATTACATCACTGTTTGGACAATTTAGCATGCTTTTCATTAAGTTAGAAAAACTACACCAACAAGCATGTATATATGTGCGAAGAGTTCCCTCGTTCAGAAAGCAATAAAGGGAAGAAGAAAATATCGGCCAAGACGGCAGAGCGAGTGATCAATATCTCATTTTGCAGATACATGCGTTTGCTGTGAAATCAATAATCTCTTTGACGCATTAACTGTAGATTTGGGTTTTAGTATAATAGAAAGCAACATGGCAAAAGCGAGAGAGTGAGCTAAAGGGCAAATGTACAAATGTATGCTTTTTGTCTCATTAACGAGTCAGTTTGCAGAGGTAGCTGACACACAGTAACTCAGCCTCAACTGCTTGGTAAACGAATGAGCTGCATTTGGGTGAAAGCATTAGGGATTTACAGTATATTTGCATAAATGTTACAGCTATAGGAGCTATTTACATATTTGTGTGGAGAGTTTGGGTTGGATAAAAGCATCTTCTGTGGAGCTTTATACAGATTTACGGCAAAATGTTTTTTTTAACGTACATAATCAAAACTGTCCGTCCCCCAGGCATCAGAGTTCACCTGTGAGCTTTGTCCATATGAGATGCGACCTGACGTCAACCGCACCGGCTGTGTTCCCATCCCGATCATCAAGCTGGAGTGGCACTCCCCCTGGGCCATCTTCCCCGTCTTCATCTCCATGCTGGGGATCATCGCCACCTCTTTCGTCATCGTCACGTTCGTCCGGCACAACGACACACCGATCGTGCGAGCGTCGGGCCGGGAGATGAGCTACGTGCTGCTCACGGGGATCTTCCTGTGCTACGCCATAACGTTCCTGATGATCGCGACCCCCGACGTGGGGGTGTGTTCATTCAGGAGGATTTTCTTGGGCTTGGGGATGTGTTTCAGCTACGCAGCGCTGCTCACCAAGACCAACAGGATACATCGCATCTTTGAACAAGGGAAGAAGTCTGTAACGGCACCCAGGTGAAGATGACACCTGCCTATCATTACACACACACACACACACACACTCTCCTTTCGCCCTGTGGGTGTTCAGTACATGTAGATTGGGACGAGTGTAGTGGCACTGAAGGTCGCTGTAAGTGTGTTTTTCAGCGCACTCGGATGTGTGTATTCGCAAGAACACCTAACCTCCACTTCTTCCTTTACTAAGCTGCTCGCAATCATTATTCATCATTTATTTTTCATCCATTATTTATGAGAGTCGTGAACTCACACTCACCCATTGTGCTGTTTGCTCTCATTGTGAGTGACTCTGGGAGAGAGCATCAACTAAGTGGCTAAAATGTTAATGCAGCATTTAATAGTGCTCAGGTCCCTGTCCCTGCTATCCAGATGGTCATCTGTCTCAGTACCATCCGTCTGTAAGAGTTAGTGTTATTGTACCGCTATTACTCATACATTGTTTTTAATGCTAATTAGGATTTTCCAAATTCAAGGAAAAGTTGTTTCCTTTTCCGGTGTTTAAAGTCATTCTTTAATTGGGTGCGCGTGTTGCTTTTACTGTTGAACGTGAAAGAAAATAAGAACATACAAGTACACAGAATTGAGCAAGGGCACTATGAAATGATGTGAGGCAATATTTGAAGGCTCTTCTCAGGCTTCAGTGTGTGTTTTGCCTCCAGGTAGTCAGGCACTAAGCAGCCTTTGAGCCTGGGGGCTTGAAACATCAGTTTGTTTATCACTACAGGTGTGAGTGGAAATTATAGCTTACGTTGTTTGCCCCCATTTTTGTCTCGCTGGCGTCCTAGATGATCCGGCATGTGTGTGTGTCTGTGTGGCTACATGTATAGGAATATAATATGCTGTTGAGTAGAACACTTCTATCAACCTTTAGCTACTGTGAAAAACGGCCTTGTTTTCAGATGATGACCAAGGAGTTTTGAGTTTTTAAAAATGTATTTGTTAAATACTTTATTGGCCAAAAACTTCAAGAACTTAATTTCCATGCAACAACGATACACCTATAGCAAATGTAGTGAAGTTAAAAGTAGATGAATGGCCAAACGCACAGAAGCTTAAGACTTAAAAAAGTGGACAATACTACAGCCCTGCATCGTTCCCCTGCTGCGCCTCATATCAGTAATCCTCTACTTCCCAGGTTGATCTCTCCCGCCTCGCAGCTGGCCATCACCTTCTCACTCATCTCAGTTCAGCTGCTGGGCGTCTTCGTCTGGTTCGCGGTGGATCCTCCGCACACGGTCGTGGACTACGGTGAGCAGCGGACCCAGGATCCCTTGTCGGCGCGCGGCGTCCTCAAGTGTGACATCTCGGACCTGTCCCTCATCTGCTCCCTGGGTTACTCCATCCTGCTGATGGTGACGTGCACAGTCTACGCCATCAAGACGCGAGGTGTTCCCGAAACCTTCAACGAGGCAAAGCCCATCGGATTTACCATGTACACCACCTGCATCATCTGGCTGGCGTTCATACCCATCTTCTTTGGCACGTCACAGTCCGCAGAGAGGGTAAGGGTGTTTTGTTTTATGTATTTGTTTGCGTTGATTCTTCTAAACACCTAACCCGCATACTTTAACTGCTGTTATTAACATTTTCCGTTATGAACTCCCGTCGACAGAGAATGTGAGTATATTGCAGGTGTCTGTACTTCATCCCAATCACGGTGCGCTTCTATCTGTTGGATTACCCTGTATATGACCTGTTTGGGATTTAAAGCAATTTAGTTTGAGACACCACAGTCTACAGGAAAGATGACTAGAGCGTGAATGTGTTCCTGGTTTGACTTCATAGAGAAGAGTTCAATGGATTTAGGTGATTTGTGTGTGATACTAATGTATATGTGTGTGAAATGTCTTTTTATAAGATGACAATTCACTGACAGGCGGGTTGGGATGATGTGGTTTATGGGCTTTCTGTGAGCATGACGGAACTCTCCTGAGAGACATCTTTGCAGTATTTTTAAGTTTTGGAATCACTTTTTAGAGTCATAAATTTGCATTCATTGCTACGGCAAAAAGTATGCTTTCTCTATACCCTGACAACCTTTGGGAGAACTGCATCTCTTGGCACTGAGAGATAGATATGTTTTTCAATTTTAGCTATACTAATGGCTGAGAGTTCAAAATCTCCTCACTATCCCCCGTGAGTACACGAGGGATTTCTGTCTTGCTTATTGACTGGATCCATGCCTTGGCTTTTAGAGGGGTTGTGTACTGTAGAGCTTGTTCCTCCTACCTTTAGTCAATTATTGATGGCTATATAATGCGAGTGAGATGTAACTTTTACAAGTTGAACGGGTGTGTGTGTGGGCAGCCTTTACTGGGTTCAGGCTTCACCTACAGAACGATGGGTTCATTATGGATGCACTGTACATTATCTGGATGTACATTGTGTTGTATTGGATATTGTAAGTTGTCCATTATCAGCTTCTACACACTATCTACTGTATTTTACATGCATACACACATAGAGAGATAATTGGGACTGTGGGGTAGTGGTTACCAACCTGAAGAGAGAAAAGAAATACAAAATATTTCTGTTGAAACGCTTGATGTTTTCACCTCCTCGGGCCTCTAATAGTCCATTCAAATGATATGATATAAGAAGGGGAAATCCCTTTTTTGTTTAACTGCTCATTGCTTATGTTCACATAACCTGTTAGGAAGGCTCACAAGTAGCTTTCGCTTGATTTGCTTTTGTTGGGAGCCACTGCTTTAGGGAAACAATAATGGCTTGTGTGTGCCCTATAAGAGATGTCCTGTGAACTTATCAGTTTTATAATCAGGCATTGAACATGCATGCAGTACACACATGTAAACCATTTGTGTGTACTCGCATGCGGTTTTATTATGTGTCAGTCAGGCAATTTTAATTTCTCCGTTTCCATGAGTCTCAGCCCATTTTCATTTTCAAGGCGGGGGCATGCCTCTGTCGCATGACAAAAAGCTGACATCAAAGTGATCCAGTCTATTCACACATCAGGGAAATCATACCCCGCTTGGATTACTTAGTTATGTCAGAGTTTTTCCTTAGCTCAAGCTCATTTCCCCCACTTAATATGCACGGGAGTTATTTTTCTTTCTCTGGTAACACTTATTAACAAATAGTAAATTGATAGATAAATACATTTTGAATGCAATTATAATTAACGTTTAGTAATTTTTAGAAATGCTTGAATTGACATTATTTGTAAGTTTATTGTTGCACACATTAAAGTATTTGATATACTATATGAAGTATTTGTTAATGATTACTAATTGTTTGTAAACCATCTAGAAATACAAATATACAAGTACAAAGTTGCAACTGATGATTATAATACAATGCACTTAATACCTTTTTAAATGGTTGATAATTGGCTGTTGTTTTACAATTAGTTTACAAATCATTTAGTAATATTTAACAAATACTTAATATAGTATATAAAATGGTATAATGTCTGCAACAATAAACTGGTAAAATAACATGCTTCACAGCTTTATTAATATTATAATATATCATTTAAGTAAGAGTTTAATTAACTTGCATTCATATCGAGAAAGCTGGAAGCAGCAATACAGGAGGCCAAGCAATTAGCCCCTTTTAAAAGGGCTCTGCACTAGTTCTAACCCATTAGGAGAGCATTCCTGATTCACTTTCCCCCGATGGAGGCTTTAATCCATTCATGGGTTTCAAACAGGTGAGCGTCCGACAGCTAGAAGCTTCTCTAAACCTTTTAAGCTGTACGTTGTGTGGGTCCATGCCCCCTTGCACATATTGTACTGTGTTTGTGGCCGATGTGTCATGGCACCTTTAGGGGTTTGCGCATGCGTACGTGTGACTACCAAAGTCATGCGTGTGTGTTTGTATGGCCTTATAAGGGTACACCCGTGTGTGTGCGCACGCATGCGTGTGAGTACGTTATCGGACGTGCTGAGGCGTCCTGTCTTACCGGTTGGGCTGATCAGCCTCCTCGGCACGTTTGTGCAGCTAATTATAATGTCCACCGGCGACTTCTTGTGTATCGGCCTTTTGAGTGTGTTTGTCTGGTGTGTTGTATTCAATTGCAAAATCCACCGGTGCACAGTTGTGTGTCTGTGTATGTTGTGTCTAATTGGAATATCCTCTGGAGTGTGTGGCAGCTGGCTGGCTAACAGAGAGAGTGGAAGAGAGACGAGTGAAAGGAATAAACAGGTAATGATGGGGCTTTAATGAGGAGACGTCCACCAAGGGCACAGGTTTGGGTTCCGAATGGTTGGAGGGGGGAAGGGGCTCCAATGACGTTAGTTGGAGGTTAGATGACAACATGACTCGCATTATGATTAACTTTGTCCTCCTGAGTAATTAAGTTTGCTCTTGATTTGGACCATGGGACCAAAGATGCTTTTATAATAATTTCACAGTTGTATATAGTTATATCGGTTCTTTCTGAATGGAACTACGGAGCCTTCTGGGTGTGACGTGATTGGTTGATGACTGTATTTAAGGTGCATAAGCTCAGAAATATCAACCTCATAACCTAAAACAAAAACTTGAATATTGGAGTTCTGTGTGAAAGTTTTCACGACAAAAACAGTTGGGGGGGGGGGGGGGGGAAAGAAAAATCTATTGTCTTGTGTAAAGGCCCTCAGAATGACTTTATGTGGTTCTTTTCTGGCAGACTTGAGATCCTGCCACATCCTCATCTTCCGTCCTCAACCCACTCGCTGGGACTTGCTCCTCTTTCCCTCTCATGTCCTTAAACGTGTTCAGTCCCATCCACAACCTCTTCACATATGCTCCTTGTATTTCTGCTTTCTCCCCCGTCTTAACACCCTTCCTCTCGTTCCTCCCCATTGTTCGCATGCCTGTCTCTGACACTTCTCTCCTCCTGAATACCCAACGTGGCTCTGAGTCGCAGCGGGCGGCGAGGAAAAAGAGGAGAAGAAACGTCAAGAGAAGGAGAGATGAGAATTGAAAGGGAAAGCTTCAGCGAGAGATGCAGGGAGATGAATGTGAGAGATAAATAAAGAAGAAGGGATTCCTCACCATCACCAACAAGGGAATTATTGTTTTGAAATAAGTCATGCTACCACGCAGAGGCTGCTGGCTCCAAACAGCTTCTGCCACACCCTGCAGAAATGGGAAAGGTTGTGTGTGTGTGTGCGTGCATCTGTGCTTCGCTCTGCCTCTCTCTGCTTGTTTTAAAGCCCTAACCACAGGGAACATCCTCTCTCCAGCTATCGCTCTCTGTGTCTGCCTCATCATTCCTTTCCCTGATGCTGTGGACAGAAGATCTTTCTTTTTCTTCTTCTTCTTCCTATTTCTGCTGTCTTTTTAGCTTTCTCTCTCTTTCACCCTGTAACCCACCTCTCCTGTTCTCCAGATGTCTTAAATATGGTCACCTTGTTATCTCCTGCTTCCAATAAAAAAAAGGAATCAACCACCCCGCTGCTACCCACAAACCCACTCACTTTGTGTGTGTGTGTGTCTCTTGGTGTTGTGTCATTATGTGTGTACCAGTTGCTTTCGCAGACACATATTTGAGTTATGCTCGTACACCCATGTAGGAGCTGCTGAGAGATAGAAATGCGATGAGACATTATGCATCTTTTTAAAATATCCGACTTTTATGAACAAGACTAGTTCTCTGCTTAACATTTGACATTTTTAAGTAAATCCGTTTTTCATTCCTAGACATGGCCATGAACACCGTGGTCTAAACGAGTAGGTACAGAGTGAAACAACAGCCTTCACCCAGCTTGGGAAGAGACTTCATTCTGCAGTGTTTTAATGGAAGGACAGAGCCGCTTGTTCTGAACAGTATAAATCCACCGGTTCACTCAAGTAGCTGCTATTCATACAGACCTATACACTTTGTGTCTCTCAAGGCCTCCCATTTACATTATCTCTTTGACACATTCCCCTCTCTCTCTCACACACACACACACTTACAAAGACATCCACACACTGATGGCTAACTTAGACCAAAGCAAGACCCAAGTGTCCTAATCTCAAGATAGCCCTTTTAAGAAGTGAAAAATGGCAAATGTCCTCACTGTGAGTAACATTTCTCATCTTTTTTCTCTCCCCGTGATTGCGTTTGGTCCTCAGGAGTATATAAAAAAAACACGCACAATCTACGGTCCCTGCCCCTCACACAGCACACACACATTTGCACAGTGTCCCGGCTCACCGTCCTCAGACAGATTTACGGCGTAGACTGTGGTCCCTGTGGAGGACCAGTGACTGCCCAGATCCTTACCGGGAGTAACCGCCGGTAATCAATCTGCAGTTATCTGAAGAGGTTGGGAGTGGCAGAGGAGGAGGAGGAGGAAGATAGACAGGGAGGCAGAATGAAAAGCGGTACGAGGAGAAAGGGGGGGGCTGAGACGATTGCAACAAAAAAACCTAAAACAAAATAAAAACGAGTTGGATGATGAAAGAAGGAAAGGGAGTTGGAAGAAAAGAAAATGAGGGCGCCAGAGTGAACACACGGGGAAAAACTGCAGCAAAGAAAGAATGAATCAGTGTGGGAGCGACGTCAATAACTAGTAGCAGACAGAGGGGGTGGGATTTCACACGCATCCAACGCTACAGACGGAGCAACAGAGGCAAGCTACTATATGAGAGAGAGCAAGAGAAAGAGTACAAGAATCGGACCGATGGTCAATGCTTGCTCTCTGGCGTCAAGACCTTTTTAAACCTCACGACTCTGTCACACACACATATTACACACAGCTTTCCCAAACTTGACGCTACCAAGCAGCAACCTCTGGGTCTGACGCCAATGTAGAAGTGTCTTAAACTTGCATACTTTCAAGTGAGAACATTAAAGAATGCTAGTTTCTTACAAGTGGCTAGCAGGGGGCGACTCTTTATTTGATGAGTTTATGTAAAGGATGATCCCATTGAGAATAAAATGGACCATAAGCAGGGTATGATTGACAGGTGGAACTGTTGTCAGTTCATGAAACTTAATCGGAACATTTAAGTCACCTTGTTCAGTGTTCGGTTGTACTGAGCTTTCCCCTCTCGTGTCACTGCTGGTTCCAAAAAAAAACAATATGGCAACGGCCAAAATGCCAAACTCGAGGTTTCAACACTGTAGTCCACGTCAACTAGATAGTTAACGTTGACTTAAACACTGTTTGCATTTATCACAGTAATAATACAATGCAGTACAGTATGTGAGGCTGACCCCCTGCGGCGTACCGTAGATCGTTTTTTACAGTCGACGTAGCCATGGTATCCATTATGTTTCACTAAAACGCTGATCTTGTAAAAAGGTAATTGGTTGTATAGTTATAGTAGTATATTAAATGAAATCAAGTTGGTAAAGAAGTATGTGATTTACAGTAAATGTGATGTACAAAGTTAAACAAGCTGTCCGTCAGCATGTAATTACTTGAGCAGTTAAATGTTAGCGATTGGTGATTCCTGTAACTATCAATAGACTGTACTCGGCACAGTCGCTCAATAAGGATTGATGCAAATTGCCCTGAATTACACAAATCAAGTTGTGTGTTTTTCTCCCAGGCAGAATACTGCTCCCACAGTAGAGGAGATGTGACTTGCAAAAAGTAGAGTTACAGTAATTATTGTGTTGCAGGATTGATGCAGGGACTACACAAAGCCACGTTTACAAGTATTGTACACGGCTTTGAATGCAACATCGCCCACATGCAGTTTTATTGAACCAATGTGAACATTTCAATAGAAACAGAGTGTGTATGGGATGCTTGTTGGAAATATCAGTCATAATAAAAGGGAACTGTATGAGCTGCAAAGTCCTGGAACGCAGATTACACATTATGCAAGTATACCATTCCTGCATCATCGATAATTGTATGTGAACATGTTCACATGACAATCTGGTGAAAAAATGCTTATTTAGTTTGTGGTAACAATTGATTATGAAGCCATTTTTTGAGGGAGCAAAACATTTAAACTACCTTCAAAATGCAAACTTTCTCAGTAAGAGTTGAAATAAAGAAAAACGTATTGAGCTTTATTTTTTGCAGGCATGATAAAATACCAGGAAGCTGCTCTTAACTTCCTACAGTACAGGGATCAGTCACTTCTGACCAATGTTTCTTTCCTCAAAGACGTCATATCTTCTTTTTTCTGACAGAATTCACCAATCCTTTGGGTGATTATCTGCAACAGGCTGTGTGGGGACAGAGTAAAAAAAGCTTTCATTTATTTTTGAAGGAATGGTTTTGCAATCTTTTGCAGGGTTCTGGTGGGAATTTTGTCGTCTGTCTGAAAATGGGAAGAGACAGACATCAAGTCCTAGATCCTCACATCAAACAGTGAGATGTTGAAGGATGGGGGGACGCTCAAGGGGGGCGCCGGCAGTCTCACACACACTTACACGCCATGTATGCTTATGCATGCTCTATATCACAAATGCATACATTTAAATACACTTACACGCACACTCATAAACCCTTCTCAACGGAGCGATAGAGACAGGCGAAGAACAGTATGAAGCCCAACAATCATCTCCATCAACCTTCCATCTCTGTAACAATGCTAAAATAACAAACATCACATGTGCGGTTGTTTATTCAGTTTATTTTCCACCAACGCAGCTGTCATTTCTTCATTGCCGCATATGTCAGACTCTAGAAAAAAGAAAAAAGTCTTTAATACTAACACTGCAGTAGATTAAAATAGTCTTATTTTGTACAGTACAATTTTTAAATTCTGATTGTTTTTTTGAACAGGGAAAACTGTGAAGTTTGGGGAGCAAACAAACAACAGTTTAAGGAAATAATGGCGTATTAATTAACCATGAGGATGATAATTTAGACAAAATTAAAAACATTGGGCAATTGATAAATGAATCCGGTGCAGATGCCCCAATTTAATCAGTGCCTTGTTGCTCGTCCTGCCGGTCCCAAGAGAAATTCAAAGTTTGTTGCCTTTCAAGCTGTTGCCGTGCGGATGCAATAACCTGGCATCCAGTTGCTGGCAATGATCAGGAAATATTTGGCTCGTGGATTTTAGAGCTCCGTCAGACTCAAAGCGTCGGGAGTGTTTGAGCGTTGTCCCTAAATTGTGCCTCCTTTTAAACCACTGGATAAAAAGGCACGCTCTCAGTAGTTTGTACGCAAGTTCACTGGTTTGTAGTACGAAGACGAAGCGTATACAAGTTTGTGATTTACTTTTGTTTCATTCTTATGTGTGTACTAATGTAAAGTATTCTGTGACACATCATGATATGTGTCTTTAAGTTGCCTCAGCACAACTTGCAGAGTGTCACTAATACATCTGGAGAAAGAAAACATGACAGACAAATCAAAGAGGGATGATTTCCACCTTTGACTTGCCCAATGTATTTCACATTTTCCCTCTATCTTACGTCACCATGTACTTCTAATCACTATAGTTACCAACCTCACTAGTCGGAGATGTCAATGTCGATACACGACCAAACAAGAAAGCTTTACTTTGGCTGTAGCTGTGAATGTAAACCACAAGCAATTCATGAAACCTTTTAAAGACATGGAGTCTCTAGTGAAGGACACATTGGCCAATGTTGACTCTCGTTTCATAGTTGTCCAAAGATTATTATTAATACAACCATTAACAATTTATTTCGTTTTTCTCCACAATTAGCAATAATTAGCGTAGAAGTGTGGCTACACAAATACAGTGTTTCTCTGGAAACTGAAGGCCACTGTTGACATTTCCTTAGAGGAGTTAGTGTACTGTTCTGAACAAAGACACCATTAAGAGAAGTGAAATGTTTTCCCTTTCTATTCACATCATTAGAATTACAAAAGAGGGTCGGGACCATGAAGTCGAGTCAGTATTACTTTGGGAAAGCGTTTTGTGTATCATTTCCAGCTCAATTTCTATCAAGAATGCATGACGTCAGATTCAGAAAGCGGCACATTTAACATCCGTAGAGAGGAGCAGACAAACAGTTACTCCCGTTTTACAGTTATGGTGTCACACATTTTTTATTTATTTATTTTTCCCTACAACTAGCAAAGCAGTCTGCTGACGGATGATGCTCCACCATAAGTCCTTGCTGGGTATTTTAATTGGCTGGAGCTGTGCACAGTGGGGCTACAGTCACGCCAGTTATGAAAGAGAGATAGAGCAAGCTATTCACAGCAGGGCCAACCTCACAGTATGCAATACTATGAAACCTTTATGCACAACTCAAATTTTGTTTGCCTTGAGACTGGCTCAAAAAAAGAGTTCCGCAAGTCACGCTAACAAGCTGTGGCAGAGCAAACACAGATGTAACATTATTTTATTAAATACCCTGTCCACTTTTTCATGACACAAAAACAGACCCTAACCCAGGATGGATTAGATTGAGGAAAAAATCAATTCTCTCCAAGTGCTGTTTGGAAAAGATAATGAGGCACCTGTGGACAACAGTGACCACGCTGCGGCCCAATTAAGCTGCACTGACTCAAAGTTTAAATATTGTAGGACAGAATCATGTGTCAAAGCTTTTTTTCATCACAGCACCGTGCTGGAAAAATGTGGTGATTGTCGTGTTGAGAAGTGCAACTTGGAGAAAATGTCAAATTTAATATTAAGAAGGAGATTAAAGGCACTTTCACACCAGCCTTGCTTAGTCCAGTTCAAACAGTTTTCCTCTTTGGTGCGGATCGTTTGGGTAGTGTGAATGCCCAACTCAAACTGCTCGCTGGTCCGCCACGTAGGGGTGGTCTCAGATAGCGAGCTTTTCCCTTTCTTTATTCAAAAGCGTGTTGGTTTTTTTTGAGAGCATGCTTTCACGTTTAGATTTTGTAATACTTTCTTTCAAAGCCATGCCCTAACACTCAAATAGCCCTTGCTTGCGCTTAGAATTGCTCTGCTTCTGTTCTAACTGCATACTTGCACTCAAGATATATTGTTGCTTGCACAGATTTCCTGCACTCGAGCTTTAGCCCTTGTGAAACGCGTCTGCTCTCAGCTTTCAACCAATTACCCCTGTCAAAATTTCCCAACCAATAGAATGCCAGGTGTAGTGTTGACCAATGAAATGATCCCTGCCTCGTTGTGGGCGTGTTTGCTTTACTTTTAGAGCGTCCTGGACGGGCAGTTACTGTTTAACCAGGTTCATTCATCCTCTTCCGTCACCCAAGGCTTTATCGTAAGTACTCATCCTTGCTTTCTTTACCACTATTCAAATAAAATTATTTTACCTTTTTATTTTTTCATTCTCAGATGGCTTGATGCACAGTTAACGTTAGCTCTGTCGCGCTCCACTATGTTATAGTGAGTGAAGGGGTGCCGTAATGTGTAACATTATTGTTTGCCAGTGGCATTCCTGTTGACTATTGCCGTAGTATACTACTGCGGTCATAGACCACTTAAAGCGGCTCGCGTTGCACTGACTGGCACACTCCCCACCAGCATAAACCGATTCTTACTGGCATATGCTCGGGTACCTGTGCCACTAAAGCTTGTTTCATGCTTCTTGCCAGCATGGTTGAGGATGGGGTCGCGCAGTCCACTTTGCAACTAGCAGTTGACAATCACCGGTGTCAATCAGTTTTCAAAGAAGAGGTCTTTTCTTGGAGACGCTCTGACTGCAAACAGTATGAACAACCAGACGTGTACGGGGACCGTGCTCACCGTCTGCACCATGCCAACCTGTGCTGACCCCAACAAGCACGAACATAATTGTCCTTTTGTTCTAAAGGTCGTAAAGAAAGGGAAGGATATATAACAAAGCCTTTCAGGGGGGAAGTGCATGAACCGGGATAAAGAGTAACCACCCGCCAGGGACGTTTTAAGAAGTAAAGTAAACGCACCCACAACGAGGCAGCGATCGTTTCATTGGTCAACACAACAACTAGCAATACTATTGGTTGGGGAATTGCACACAATTTCTTTTTAAATTGTATTTGTCAATAAAAAATGTTGCCCAAAGTTAGCATTTATTATATATTTACAAACAAAATAGATATTTTTTTAAACATAATCCTTCACATTCAGAAGCGGTACGAACTGGTTTGGCCATGCTCCCATTTTTTTAAATAAATAAAAATAAAATCTGCTCACCCTCCCATGGCTCAAGTGATTACAATGATGAGTGGTCCCATGGTGTGAGTGGACAGAACCAGGTGGTGTCAATTAGGCACACACAGTCACACACAGTCTCACACACACACACATACACACACACACACACACACACACGCACACACACACACACGCACACACACACACACACACACACACACACACACACACACACACACGTACAGGAGGTTTTTACACTAAAAGGCACTGTTAAGTTAGTTCAGGACCCTCGGGCTGCCTGTAAAGTCACTTTGCTAGTTTAAAGGTTATTTGAAAGTTCGGTTAGGACAAGCACCTCTCACCGACACCTGAACTCATTATCAACATTTTTCTTGTTCCATAT
This sequence comes from Cottoperca gobio, assembly GCF_900634415.1. Taxonomy (NCBI): domain Eukaryota; kingdom Metazoa; phylum Chordata; class Actinopteri; order Perciformes; family Bovichtidae; genus Cottoperca; species Cottoperca gobio. Next base: position 14,130,154 of record NC_041377.1, read on the forward strand.
CTCTTTTTTTTCTTCTCCTACCATTCATTGACTCGGGACATGAAACAAAGTAGACAGCAGTCATTTATTTCAATTGAGAGACAAAAGTAGAGTGGAGTGACATCTGGCGAGAGATCTCAGTGGCTCCTCGACTGCAGAGAGTTAAACATGAGTTCAACTTAATACACATGCAAAGCTATTCAGTGCAACATGTAAAGGGCAGCTGTTCTTCCACTATGACACTTCTGTTTTACTTGAGCTCCAATCAATCACTTTCTCCCAATTAATCCTAAATGGAGAAAATCCGATTGTGCCAGTGTTTTCTCTGTAGCTTAAGACGTGTCCGTAAAAAAGGATACATGTGAAAGAAGGGTTCAGTAGTTGCAGGGATTCCTAATGAGCTTGACTGTAATATATCAACACTTTTATCAACAATGGAATTCTTCTAAAGGGGATTATGCTTTAATTACTTCCTCAAAAATCAATTGCCAAGTGACAACAGGCAACCAACCTACTAATCAGCCATTTGGCAACACACAACAAACACCCTGGTTGCTGGGTTGAGCACAGTGAAGTTTGTGGAAGTGTTAGTATGAACACGTGTGAGCTTCCGTGCAAGTGTTCCGCGGGGAAAACTTTCAATTATATCACAAACAACATGGCCGTGCCAGAAAGTGCTGCGGGTCTTTGTTCCTAAGGCCAGTCTCACTGTCCTTCTGCACGGCTTTGTCCTCGCTCTGCCTTTCTCTCCATCTCCTTTCTTGTCTACTCCTACTTCCACTTGTCTACCAATGATTGCTAACCAGAACCACTTTACCCATAATGTCTTTCATAGTCACACTATCTGTCCGTCTTTCTTCCTCTCTTTCTGTATCTTTCTATCTGCCACTTTCTCTGCTTTTGGCTATGGTGGCCATGTTGCTGGCCAGAGCTCTTTGATTTCACTACCCTTTTTTCTCGCTCTGTGATACATATGAAAGGAGTTGCAATAATCAGAGAAGCAGTGTAATGACTTCGAATTGTCCGTGCCTCGGTTCATCAAGCATGAGAGGCGTGCGTGTGTGTGTTGTGTGTGTGTGTGTGTGTGTTTCTGCTCTTAAAGCCCATGCATAATCTGATTCATATTTGTATGAGCACACGCTTGTACATGCAGCTATTCAGACTGCTTCAAGTGCATTTTGTTGCATTACACCGGGACTGCTTTTGTGTACAAGTGGCAGCCAGGATAAGAGCTGGTGGAATTCTCTAAATGCTAACGCAAAAGGTGCTTCAATGTTTCCTTTCTTATCTCCTTTAGCGTAGGCCGGGTGCATGATCTCCTTTCCTAAGAGATAATGGCCGTCCCACATTACCTTGTGGCAGCAACATTTAAAGAAACGGCAGACCCACGTCAAAAACATCCCCCACCGCATAATTACATGGCCTAGTGTAAGTGCAGTCAGTGTCTTTTAACACCGTAGTTGTCTTTTCCTAAGTCCTTATGAAATCTCCTTTCACACCATGACAGTTTCAATCAAGGTCAAGGAAAATTGGTTAGGAAAAGACATAGTACGTATTTCTTTGTCTATTTGACCGCTTCTAGTCTCCTAAATGAATGTGAACAATAGGATACCTCCACATTTTACTATAAAAAAACTAAATAAGGTTCCAGCTGGCTGGAGGTAAATCGCCACGCAGCTAAAATGAGCTACTAACAACCTACTTGCTGTTGCCGTGTGTTTTCTCTTTGAACATCGCACACCTGATAGGTACGGGGTGTATTTACATAATACAAGTGCATATTTAGCAGAATCATTACAGAAGCTCGCTTGCTGTTAGTGCACGGCGTTATGCGTCAGTTTAAATCAATAAAGTCTCGACAACCTGATTACATAAGTAGTGATTAAACTCATCTTGTTTTAGCACTCTCTGCATATGCTCTGAAAGCGAAGTAGAGTTGGTTAAAGTCACATTGCTCCCTTGTATTTGGGGAAGATGAAGAGCCCACATAATGTGCAGAACAGAAAAATGAATTGTCTATTTCTAAAACATATGTTTTAGGTCTTTACTTAATGTGTCTACACAGTACATTTCTCCCTGCTGTGTATATCAGCAAGTTGAAATTGCGGTGTCTGCAGAAGATAGGCCCTATTTACTTAATTGGCTTCTGATGTAGTGTTCATAAGCTGTACGTTCTATTACAGTGTCATTTAAAGTACACCCTAGCCGTCCCAGAATAGCCTTCAACGTTAGCTGTCATGCCTCAGCTATCTGCTGCGAAGAGAAGACTACTCTCTCTACACTTATATTAACTCATTGATGGGTGGCCTAACTACCAGGCTGCCTCACTTTTGGATCAGCCATGTCTCCCGGGAGTGACATTATTTTACAGCTATTCAGTAATAACCACTTAAATAAAAGGGCGTTGTTGCCAGAACAGACAACGCTCATATTGCCCTGAGATAAATGTATCGACTTCAGGCCTATAAATCTCTGTGCTGCCGCATCGACAAAACTGACCTCTTACATCTACCTCCATGCTGAGGATAAAAAAACTGGATGCAAGTTTGAAACTTGACAAAGAAATGTAGTAAAGGACTGAAGAGCTCTAACATAACACATCTCCTGAAAGTAACCGAGGGGAAACCCACACTTTCATTGGGAGCCACTCCTCCCACAGACTCTTGGATTGTATGTGTCCGATAGCATAAGCTATAATTGATTTGGGGAAAACTAATCATAACTTACCAATTATAGTATCTAGCACTACTAGCAACACAATCTGTAACTGGTTTGAACATCCGCTAGCTCGGAGGTGATGAGGAATCAAACGGTCAAAGAGTTACACCCGATGTGATGAAGCGTTTACCTCACCGTTACCTGAACACATCTCTTCTGTTGAAGCATGAACCCGACAAAGTTCAGCTCATCCTCCTCGCGCCGCTGTTGCCCTGGCAACTAACCAAAACAGCCACTTATGTCCGAGTTGTGTGGGATCATCAAAGTGGCTCCAACTCTGCTGTATGTGCCGCGGCTCCATCTAGACCCAGATTAAAAGCAAACCCTTTCGCAAACAATGTTTGACCCGGGATTCAGCTGTGTGCTGTGTCCTACTGGGTCTGAGAGGACCGACTATGTTTTGTGATCATTGTGGATACAAGATTCTGAGAATAAAATGAGACCTGATCATTATTTCTTTTGCAAATATGTTCAATATGAGGTAAGGTTTCCCGGGCAAGCAATGCATCTCTTAGTGAGGTTGTGCTATCGGCAGTTATAAAGGATGAAGAAGGTCTGGGCTACAGTGGACCTATTCTTTTAATTGAAAAATAACAAGGTGTCTAGTCAACAGAAATCCTTAGATGAGCAGTTTTCTCATCAACACAAAATTAAATGGGTATCCTAGAGAGGATAATAAAACCAGCGCAGCACTGCTAAGTCGACTTGGGCAAAATTAATGAACTGACACTGACCAACAATTTAGCCAAAGCATCACTTTCTTTAACCTTAGGACTAAAAGTAAGTGCCGCACTAAGCCGAGTATTTGTCCACAGAATGTAGTGCACCTTCTTCTCTTTCTATTTTTTCCCTCTTTATCCCTTTTTCTCCTCAGGTGTTAAAAGCACATCAGACATCACTCCACCCCTCTGTTCCTATTTCCAAATCTCTTCCTATCACGGACCAGAGAGTCTCCGTCTGTAAATGTCTTAAACCTTGAGGGAGCACATTGTATGCAGCCATCCGCATCTAATTGTCTACTTTCCGAGTGTGACTTTTTGGATAATAGAGCGCTCTTTCGATGCACACATTTTTAGCTGATATCAGCTGTGGACAGCAAGACAGAAGGGTACTGGTTTAGTCTCCGGTGCGTGCGTGTATGTATGTGTGTCTTTGTGTAAATAACAGCTGGAAGTTACAACTTTGGACCAAAGGCTAGATGTAATGGAAGCGGCTATCAGCAGCCTTGCTGCTGTTTTGATAAGAGTAAGTTCACTGCTTAAGGGAATATCTGGTTTCCTTTCATTTTCACTCTTACTCTTCCCTTTTTTTCTGAAGATTATTCAATTTTCACTCTTTTCAATCCGTCTTTTTCCTAATCTCAGTTTTATTGGCGTCTCTCTCCTACTGAAAACACTCCATCTGTTCCTCCCTGATAGTCATTCACTGATCCCTATATCAGTACAATTCAATTGGGTGCAATTTGTTTGCCATGTTGTTCCTTTTTCACATTTCCAGCAAAGTACAAATGAATCCACAGATTCTCTCTCTTGCATCTCTCTCACTCTTTTTTCCCCCTCTCTTGCTTGATTGGTGATCCTGTGATGCTGCCATAGTAAAGTCATCCAGGTGAAAGATTAAAAAAAAAAGTTTGAATGTGTCATTAATTGTTATGTAGCGCCAACTTATACATTCTGTTTGTGTGACAACAGGTTGGTCTGCACTGTTTAGTTTAAACGGTAACAAACCTGTATACTTATTTATCTGTGTGTGTGTGTGTGTGTGTGTGTGTGTGTGTGTGTGTGTGTGTGTGTATGCGTGTGCGAGTGAAGTTTACTGGCGTTGCACTTTCCCTGCGGCTACTGTCGTTGGTTCTCAACTTACACCTTCAGGTGTGTGTGTGTGTGTGTTCCCCTTCCTCTATATTTGTGAGGACCAATTTGAGTGTGAAACCTTGAGAATGAGGATATTTATGTCAAGCGTTCTTCAAAAGTCTGTTTGAGGGTTAAGACTTGGGTGCAGTCATCAGGTTAAGGATATGGTAAGAGTTTTGGTTAGGCATCTAATGTGGATGGTCAGCATTGGGAAAGCAGCGTGGGAATGTCCTTATAGATGTACAAATATAAGATGATAATCTAAAGAGCAAGAGAGGCGACTCAGGTTTTTTCCGTCTATTATAGGTTTCAGTTAAATGTATTGCATTTTTGTTGAAAGCTTAACGTTATTACAGACATAATTCTCAAGTATTCCGTACTTCATTTGGGGAACACAATAGTCTGGTTAAACACAATCATAGGAGGACAGCTCATGGCTGTTTCTTCTAAATTGAGAATCCTTGGGTCATGTCTCTTTATTCTTTGGTAATGTCCATTTCTAATGTGTTCTCAAAGTGAAACTTTTTCTAGAGACGTAACACCATTTACAGCCTACAAAGATTTCTGAATGAAATTGCCACATAAAAGAAAAAGAACATTGAGCACACTGTGACTAATAAGGTTTTTTTCCCAACTTCACCCACTTGGTCTTGATATTATTAAGGCACCAAGGAATGCTAGCACTTCATGTTTCTATAGTTGATGTATAAGTATTTTATTGATATATTATTCATTATACTGAGCAGTGTAACATAAAGGGAGTTATTCTTTATTGTCTAAGGCAAGGCACATTTATTTATATACCAACCCAAAGTGCTTTACAGGATATGCAAGTAAAAGCACAAGTCCATCCATCCATCGTCTACCGCTTATCCGGGATCGGGTCGCGGGGGCAGCAGCTCCAGTAAGGAACCCCAATCTTCCCTTCTCCGGGCCACATCCTCCAGCTCCGACTGGGGGATCCCGAGGCGTTCCCAGGCCAGTGAGGAGATATAATCTCTCCACCGAGTCCTGGGTCTTCCCCGGGGTCTCCTCCCAGCTGGACGTGCCTGGAACACCTCCCTAGGGAGGCGCCCAGGTGGCATCCTTACTAGATGCCCGAACCACCTCAACTGGCTCCTTTCAACGTAAAGGAGCAGCGACTCTACTCCGAGTCTCTCACGGATGGCTGAGCTATCTCTAAGGGAGACGCCAGCCACCCGTCTGAGAAAACCCATTTCGGCCGCTTGTACCCGTGATCTCGTTCTTTCGGTAGGAAAAAATAATAAAAGGAAGCAAGCAAAAGAACATAGAATAAAAGCAAAGCAATAAATGTGATTATAAAAGAAAATTCAATAAAAGCAACAGTAAACAGGTCGGTCTTTAGGTGGGATTTGGAAGTAGTCGGCGTTGTCTCTATTCTTAGCTCTTCTGGCAATTTGTTCCACATTTGAGCAGCATAGAAGGCCATGTTTAGATTTGTAATCCAGAACAAGGCAATCTGCGAGGTTCGTACTGGGTCAGGAGATCTGATAAATATTTTAGACCTAAACACTTCAGAGATTTGTGGACAAGCAATAGAATTGTGTCTCTCTGTGTGGAAACTGGGAGCCAATGTCGTGATCTGAGAACTGGAGTTCTATGCTGAGATGTTTTGGTCATTGTTACAACTTTTTCAATTGTCTGTACTGTGTGTCACACATTCATTTATTGAAATGAAGCCAGCGGTGGTGGATCAAACATTATCCTAAGCAAACTGCACCACCACTGTGATGTTCCAGAAACTGGCTGTCAAGGCGTGTGCAGCCATCGCAGAGTTAACAGTGCAGATTTACTTTCTCTCTGCTCTACGTTCTCCCTCTTGTCAGGCTGTAGTTACCGCCACTGTCTCAATCAGTATGCTTCTGCACATTTTTGACAATGTAGAGCCAGCCTTTCAGCTCTCCAACTCTCTTTCTCACTTGATCTCTGTCTCCACGAGGCGCTATCATCTTCTCTTTTCCTCACTTGCCCCGTCCCATAACTTCCCTCCATTCCTTCTCTCTCTCCATGACTCTTTATTACTTTTCCTTCATGGCTTTGTCCTCCCATTTCTACTATTCTTTCCCATAAATCCATCCATCTCACCCCTCCCTCCCTCCCTCCCTCCCTCCATCTCCGTCCATATACAGCAGACAGTGGTCGCCTGATAAGCTTCATGTCTTGAGAGCTTGTCAGCTGTGTCAGGTCTCTCCTCCTCCAAACTATTCTCTGAAACTCACTAAGGACCTGAGGACTAGAGCTCAGTCCTCTGCAGTGTGTATACGTGTGTCTCGTGTGCTCGACTGTCTTCTTGTTTCACTGTACAATAACTTCCCTCAAACTTACTTGGCAGAATATGTGTTCAGTCTAATGTAGTTGGGTGTATGTATATATGTATGTATGTAGGATTTTAAGGTCATACATGCCTTTTTTTTCTTCTTCCCAGACTTGATTATTGCAACTCTTGGTAATCCTTCCTCAGTCAGATGCAACTTTAACGGCCAAAACTGGTCCAGGCTTTTAACAGGCATTGGCAAAGCACCTGTCCAAGCATCACTACACTGGCTCCTCTACAAATTAAAACATTTTATTACACACTTTTAAAGCACAACTTGGAGCGGCCCACCGCCACATAATGGATCTCTTAACACCCGATGAGCCCAAATTGAGATGAGCTAGTCAGCTACTTCTTGCTTTTCCCAGGTCCGATTTTGTGACTAGAGGGGATCTGATCCAAACTCAGGAATTCACTTCCTGTACAGATACGATCATCTACATCTGCCGATTCTGAAAATGTGACGATACTCGTTTTTCTACAGTACCGCGGGAAAAGTGCTATACGAATGTATTTTAATTATTATAACGTTACAATTTCTGCCTCTAGTACGTGTCATCATATCCGTCCTTCAGTCCACTGACGATACCCTCTCACTGTTGCCATCGAGTCCACTATACAGGACACATTCTGCTGTCTGTTTGACAATGTGACTGAATGAATAGAGATTCACAGATTTTTGGAGGTGAAAATGAAGTTTTATGTTCCTTTTAGGTGCTAATGTAGGCCAGACTTCCTCCAAACTTTCAGGGAAACACTGCTGAAAATCAATTCTGTGTAATTTCTTTCACTTTCGACTTGCCTGATGGAATAAACCACACCCGTATGGTGTTTTAGCCTGCCAAAAAAATGCTAAGAACCTTTTCAAACTCATCGACAAAGAGACAAGCTCCGCAGCACATGGGCAATTAAGCAACTTCACTGGTGCCGTCATTTCATATATCATTTGATCTACCTGCCTGTGTGTCACTGTAGCTGTCACTACACACATTTTCTGCTAATTTCACTCTTGTTAGACCATCATTTACTTCCTGTCTTCCCATCTGTCCTTCTCCTCTTTCCCTCGTCAGACATATTCTATAGTTGGACGATTACACAGACCATCTCTGACAACTTGAAATGTGATAAATAACTCTCTCTTTCTCTCCGTCTGTATCTCTCCTCCCTAGATGTATATCCAAACTACAACCCTGACCATCTCTCTCAGCCTGTCTGCCTCTGTGTCTCTGGGGATGCTCTACATGCCCAAGGTCTACATCATCCTCTTCCACCCCGAGCAGAACGTACCCAAACGAAAACCCAGCTTCAAGGTGAGTTTCTATGAAATGCTCGAGTCTTATATTTCTCATAGCCGAACTGGTTTCATTCCATAGTTTTGACTGATGTTATATATGATTCATGCTGATGGGTTGAGGATATCAAGTCTGACAATACACTATGTGGAATTACAACACACCAAAGAAGGAAACCGTGCCACTAGTCTTCATTTGCAGTTAATGAAATGACTGAATGTGAATGCGTGATGATACAGGCAATTGTGACAGCTGCCACCATGTCGGGGAAACTCAGCCAGAAGGGAGGATACCGGCCCAACGGAGAGGTGAAGACTGAGCTATGTGAGAGCATGGAGACCAACAGTGAGTAAGAGAACACGGGAGTTTTATAACTATACATATAATATATTATATAAAAGTATATCCTTCAGACCCACTGAAATCCATATAAAGCTTCAACACATGCATATATACAAACAAATCAATATAACCCCCTTTACATCTACTGTATGCTCAGATGTACAGATTGCATGAGTTTTTTTTTTTTGTTTTCAATTAAAAAAGAATAATTTCACGCCTGACTTTTTTTTGCACGGCAACACAGCTGCAACAGTGTCTTCTCCGAGCTCCGACAGCGAAGCGTTGCAACTTTCACTTCAAAGCTCCGTTTTGTGTTGACCTTCTTCTCCTACGTCTGCAATATGCGCCTGAAATGCCAGGAGTGCATGTGCGCCTTAGTGAGTGTGTGCATGTGTGCCGGCATGGTCTTGTATGAGTCTCCATCAATCTGCCAAAGTGGATTTGTGTGTCCCTTGGTGAGTGTTTGTTTCTCTCGATAGTCGTGTCTGCGAGTGGTGGTTTGTACATGCGTCTTAATATACATATACGTCTATCTCAACCTTGCTGTGCATGTGTTTCTGTTCAGTCTGTGAAAACTGCATGCAGAAGTGCAATGATTTTCAGACGTGTGAAGGCAAAGGGAATTTGCGTCAGCACTTTATTAGCATCAGTGAAGGAAGAAGGTCACAGTTTTAGGTCACACATTTAGCCAATAGTTTACCTGCTTCGTCATCTCCTTTACATACTTATTAACTTTACAGTGAAATTGCAAATTAATTAGTGGCATATGGTTAAAGCAACTGTTTCTTTCCAACGGGGATGAGCAGAAAGCAAGTTTAAGAGTCTCTACTTTTTTCGGTACCTGACATTTTGCTTAAGTGTGCTCTTCAGAAAATATCATGACAAGCTTCGGGCAATTTTCCAGTCTGCATGCGCTAACACACATTTCATAGATATATATTTTCATCCGGGACCTTTTTCCATTATTCCAGCAGTGTGATAGTGAAACACAAGTGAAAGAAAAATAATGAATAAAAGCATCAGATATATAATAACAGATATAACAATGGCGCAGTTAAGAGGCCCAACGTTGCTCCAAAAATATTGACATTTACCGTGGAGCGCTTGAGGAGACACGCGGCATAATGGGTTTGACAAAAAGCCCCAACTACTCAGGTGGACTGTGGATGTGACACTGTTACATGACCATCCGTAGCAAAATCTCTTCTCAACTGCGCTTTCTTCTCTTCCTTTTCCCCTTCCACACCTCCAATCTGTCTCTTCTCTTTCATTCTCTCTTTGCCTCCTCACTCTTTTTCCCATTTTTCTTGACCTTTTGCCCCATCTTCTTTCCATCTTCCTCCCTTTTCATCAATCACGCAGCTTCATCAACTAAGACGACATATGTCAGCTACAGCAATCATGCCATTTAATGGGACCACAGAGGATGACGAAAAGGGAACTGACAGAAGAGGGGGCGTGTCCTGGGGCAGTGCCAAGCGAAAGAAGGAGCGGTCGTTCTTGGCCGATTGGACGGAGAGCTGGCGGACGGACTGAGCGCCCAATGGAATCCAAGCATGAGACATTTTGTATTGTTCCGCATCACACCACAGAGAGGTGGGACCACATAAACAGCCAGTCAGTGTGCCTGCTTTCCCGCTGCTCACAGCTCATTGGTCCTACCATGAACTTACCTGTTTTAAAAAGAAGAAAAAAAAGAGACATCATGAAAAAAGTGACATTACCATAGGACACTGTGGTGGACAGAGTAACTATTAAAACCTACACACAAAAAAATCATAAAAATGAAAAGAAAAAGAAAAAAACTCAGACCATGTAGACATTATATCTAAAAGGGCAAAATGTGGGGCTGGGACAGAGATTTAACAGATTCCATTTTAAAAGATATTTAAAAAGAGAAATGTAAGAGAACATTTACGAGATTCAAACATGTTTGTTGTTATTCTCTACTTGTAAGTATTTTTGTGGTTGTGACGATTTTTTCATTCTTGTCTCACCGTTGTCCGATGGATCGCCCTTGCATAATGAGATGAGTGTGTTTCCTCCTGCTGTCTTGGCTAACCGGGTTGTAGCCTTGGGTTGTGAACCTGTAAAATGCCATGGTTGAAGCATGCCAGTTTTTTTATACAAAAAGGAGATTTATTTATAATAAAGGAATGTTTTGCAAATGTGTAGATTCGTGGTGGTTTGTACCTATTGTAGGTTTTGAGGGTAATCCCTTTTGCAGGTTGTTTTTTCTCTTGAATGATCTGTAGATAAATGGATGGATGACAGTTATGGATTATGGCACTGCATAATCCATTCAAATGTCTGCATTACTTTACATACAAATTAATACCGCATCATGCATATTGTACGTACTATAGATGCAGATAAGTACTTGATTAGCGAGCATACTTACAGCTGATTATTTCCCCCCCCCCCCTAATTTCTTTGTGTAATAGTCCACTACTTTGATTCAGACCGAAATATCTCAACAATTGTTGGATAACTCGTAATACTTTAATGATCCCCTGACTTTTCCTTCAGTGTCACCACATTGTTGACATTTTAGGTTATTGCATTTTGTACACACATTCACGGATGCTAAAAGTATGAATCCTAATAACTCTGGTCCCCTGGGTTTTCCTCTCTTTGGGCCATCATGAGGATGCCATTTGTGTTTTAGAGTGACATGGCTCTGTAACTATTGGGTATATTGCCAATAATTTTGGTACGGATATCCATGTCCTTCTCGGGATGAATTGTAATCACTTTGGTATTCAAATTTTTTTATTTGTCCAATACTTTGGTTATGACAAGACCACCAGCCTCAGCTGCACTTTGTGTTTAGTGCTTTAGCAAATGTTAGCATGCTCTGACAGAACAGTAGGATTGTTCCTTTCTCTGCTCCAACATTCTTTTGATACATCCAGCCCAACAGATCTCTTCCCAAGTTCAACTATAGCTCATCTGCCTTTCGCCTCAACTGTCCCTCAGCAGTGTGGCGATCACTTCACTGGCACGATGTTGATGGGAGAAATCTGCCAGAAAGAAGACTTTGAGGGAGGGTTTGACAGTGAGAGAAAGATATTAGAACAAAGTGGACAGAATTCCCCTCTCTGCACACCTGCAACAACCCACCAGATGTCCAACCTTCAAAAAATACATGAGAGCTAAGAAAGAAACTTTCAACTGCATCAGTGAATCCACTCTTGTTGGAGAGGTACAATCGATAGTGCTGAAGGCAAAGTGAAAGGACAAATCACACCATTTACGCGAGGATGGCATGCCCTACACATAGATGTCAGATGAAAAGGTGTGACATTTTCTGCGTGTGTTCTTGCTAATATGTGTTTTCTTTCTTTTTGTAGTATGTTTGTAGTCTCTTTTAAATCAGTCGGTCGTCCTCATTCCGCCGGCTGGGTTTGATGCCATGAAATGCTTCCTCAATGACAGGCTTGACGTGTAGGCAAAATACTAAACATAAACCAAGAAGAAAAAGCCTTATTCCATAAGCATAAAATCACAGCCACGATTTCTGCAGCTGGGTTTATTTTTCAACAGCCAAATCCCAAATACCCTTAAGCGAGACACTATACTCCTACCTGCTTATTTACTGCAAGCTGCTCAGGAAAGATTTGAAGCGTGTTTCCTGACCCTAAGCCTCAGGGAACTTGCTCATAAGCCAAATACTAACTTTCACAGACAGACATGTTGCCAGTGAACAATAGTGGCAGCTCTCGTGTGTACAACATGGCAACTGAGTAATCAAACATATTTTACTGCTTGACAATTGCTTGTTCCCACAATACAATAACTTGTTCCCACAAGACAATTACTTGTTACCACAAGACAATTACTTGTTCCCACAAGACAATAACTTGTTCCCACAAGACAATTACTTGTTCCCACAATATATTAAATTGTTCCCACAAGACAATAACTTGTTCCCACAAGACAATAGCTTGCTCCCACAAGACAATAGCTTGTTCCCACAAGACAATAGCTTGTTCCCACAAGACAATAGCTTGTTACCACAAGACAATAGCTTGTTACCACAAGACAATTGCTTGTTCCCACAAGACAATAGCTTGTTCCCACAAGACAATAGCTTGTTCCCACAAGACAATTGTTTGTTACCACAAGACAATAGCTTGTTCCCACAAGACAATTGCTTGTTACCACAAGACAATAGCTTGTTCCCACAAGACAATAGCTTGTTCCCACAAGACAATTGCTTGTTACCACAAGACAATAGCTTGTTCCCACAAGACAATAGCTTGTTCCCACAAGACAATTGCTTGTTCCCACAAGACAATAGCTTGTTCCCACAAGACAATTGCTTGTTCCCACAAGACAATAGCTTGTTCCCACAAGACAATAGCTTGTTCCCACAAGACAATTGCTTGTTACCACAAGACAATTGCTTGTTACCACAAGACAATTGCTTGTTCCCACAAGACAATTGCTTGTTCCCACAAGACAATAGCTTGTTCCCACAAGACAATAGCTTGTTCCCACAAGACAATTGCTTGTTCCCACAAGACAATTGCTTGTTCCCACAAGACAAGCTTGTTCCCACAAGACAATAACTTGTTCCCACAAGACAATTACTTGTTCCCACAATATATTAAATTGTTCCCACAAGACAATAACTTGTTCCCACAAGACAATTACTTGTTACCACAAGACAATTACTTGATACCACAAGACAATTACTTGTTACCACAAGACAATTACTTGTTCCCACAATATATTAAATTGTTCCCACAAGAAAATAGCTTTTTCACGCAAGATACTAACTTTTTCACGCACTATATAAAACATAACACCCTACAGGTCTTTAGGGGCTTTGTAGGGAAAGAGAGCAGCCTAGACTTTGAAAATTAATGAGAATAGACGTATTGATTTCTGAGTTTCTTGGTAACCAGGTATGAATTAATCACTATTTTGAACCACCATATGTATAAACTGTAGCATAAATAGATCATAATGCAATGCAGCAATGTTGCTATCTCTGACTCTTGCTAGCGCTAACACCATGACTCTATACTTTCTGGAGTTTTCACATCAGAAGACACTCTGGGAATTGTAGAAAATACCCATCTGAAGCAGATGTCCGTAACTTCAGTTTTCTCTCATGCAGTTGATTCATGTAAACAAAGGTCGGATTAGCTGTCTGACAAGTGGGATGAAATGGATAACTGTCAAGAGATCTAGGGCTGCGTCCTTCGTAAGTTGTTTGTCATTACGCATGTAAATTTGTCCGAGAGTCATCCAGTGTTTCTGGAAAGAAACCAGATGGTCGATGTTTTGACCTTGTTGTCACTTCAGTCAATGAGTGATACAGCTGGTTTGTGTACAGGATGGATTTGATGTGATTAATTAGTAGAGAATCAGCCTGACATAAATGACAGAGCACAGGTGTGGAAGACTGATACTAAATCAACCATAACTCATTATAAAGAAGATATATAATCGTTCTATTTTATTTTACTTTAAGGCACTTTTTGAAGTGTCTATAATATCAGCATTATTGTAGGCTGCTGTATATTCAGACGTGATTCTTAACGATGCCACTGAAGCAAATTTCCACAATCATGACGTTATTTTGAAATGCAGACAATCTTATCTCCATGCAAATTTTAGAATAGATGTAATTGAATATTCTTCTGGTTATTTGAGGTCAGGTTGCGTCAGGTGTCTGCACACATCCCCCGAGCCTAAACTCAGCTGTGCAGCACAGATCGCTGCGGGTGTAAGACAGCACACGGTGCACCCAGACTGTGTGCTTACTGTAATGGAAACAAGCAGCATGATTGATGTCATAGCATTAATAACAAGACTATCTTTACTCTTAGGTTACTTTTATTTCCTGAAAGTGTTTTGTTTAGATTTGGCCCTGATTCGAATAGGACAACTGCAAACCTTTGTGTGCACTCACATTTAACTTGATTTGTATTTTGTATTTCAAGGGTGCAATTAAACCTCCTAAAATGACCTTAACGCCAGTTTTTGTTCTAAGATTAAAAAATAGACCATAAAAAAAAAAAAACATCAGGTTTTTGTGAATATAAAATGTAATGACCCTAATATTACAATTAATCATGCACACTTTAATAACTGATCCCAGGTCAACCTACATTCAAGGCATTGTGGGACACAGGGAACAAAGTGTGGCCTTTCCTTCCATTGGCCTTAGCTTTGAGTAATGGGATTTTTTCGTGTGACCTAATTAGATATTCATCCACTGGTACCTTGTTAGGTAAAATATCATCTAACAAGCTTTTTTGTTAAAAGAAAGCAATGCCTCACTGCACAAACTGCAATGCTGGACATTGGGGTTAAGCAAAGCACAAACGACTCCTGTATTTGGATCAGAATATGTTAGTTTGTTATAATGTTTACACACTCTTCGCTCATTCCAACTACGACCCGTACTGTAGGCAGTCTGCAGGATATGCTTTCCAACAGAAGCAATAATCCACATTGTCTCCAGCCCACTAATTCAATTACCAATCTCAGACTGCTGCCAGTGTGGCCGATGAAAGAGAAAAACAGTGGGTGACTGAAGAAAACTGCTCTCTTTGCGAAATCCCACCTCTTCCCACTTGAGATAAGTGTGCTTAAGTGTGTGAGTGTGTGCTGCAAGAAGAAACAGACTGTTTACCACCGTGTGATGTGTATCCTTGTATCCATGTATGGAGAATTGAGGCTTTGATACAGCAGTGCTGATTGGCTTGGTGGATGCTGTCCCCATGGTAACCAGACCAGACGTCAGAGTCAGTCAGAGGATCTTGATTTGGGTCAAATCCATCAAGAAGCACTGCTTGGATTCATACTGACAGGTAAACTAGGACTGAAATAATCAATACTACCATATGATTTGAATTGTATCTCCTCTGAGGTTGATTGACATTTAATTTAATGATGACATATTGTATATTCTTTCCTCAGCAGTTCCGGGATTTAATCAGTATGATTATTCAAAAGACAGGCTGATATAGCCACAGTTTAAAAACAATATTAAGTGCTGAGAGTTGCGAACTTTACCAAGACTGATTACAAAAATAAATCTTAAGGCCCTGTCACACATATCCCTATGGCGGAAACGTATACGGAAAATAGCTCACAATTTGTCAGAGTCCAAATACGTCCAACTTTTCATCGGATCGGAAAAGTGAACGTATACAGATACGCATGTCTAACCTATTGATATCGTATCACTTATACAAAATGTATCAGACTAATGGCCAACGAATGCATAACGTATACAAAAATATGGCGTATACAAAATATCAGGAATACGTTGGTGTACGTTGTTATAAGGTTAGGCATAAGTAGTATTCATTAAGAGCACACTGGGGTACGTTGTTGAACGCTGAGGCCGTGAAAATGTTTTGAGCATGTTAAAAAATTTCGGACGTACCCAACGTGTGCCTCATATGTTATGCAGCCATTACACATAAGTTACGTTACGTTATACATATGTGAATACGTACGTGACTACGTTAGAGGTACGTTACGTTTACGTCGGCTGACGGTGAATCCTACAGCCAATTTATTGATAACGAGTGGATAACCTATTCGTAACCTATGTTAACATTATGCCTGACGATGGAGTAACTTATTAAACGTGTTTCTACAGTACAGCTAGCGTTCAGCATGTTAGCCGTTCTCCAGCATCAGCATGACGTGAACCAAATGGCACTTTTCCAGCTCCGTTGGCCAGACGCTCTGATAGGTTTTGTATAAGCGATACGCTATCAATATGTGGGACATACGTATAGTAATTCGTTAAGTATACGACAGCTACAACACCGCTGTGGAAAAGTTGGAATTATTTGGACTATACACACCTGCATGTTTCTGCCATACGGAACTGTGTGACAGGGCCGTATGTCTGGCATATCGTCTGCATCCTTTGAACGATCACAACTTACCCTTAATTTATATCAACGTATTGCCGATATTTCGTATGCGGCGACATACGTTTCTGCCATACGGATATGTGTGACAGATCCTTTACATGGCTTACAACAGTTCAATCTTGTGAATATTTCAATGATGTCCAAACTAACATATGTATTACTTTGGGTAGCATTGCACACTTCTCCTCACCAGACATTAAACAAGTTTAATTTTTGGTTGTTACCATAAGACATTTGTATCGTTGTGTCTTCGCACTAAGCCCCCCCCCCCCTGCTCTAAGTTACTGTTGCAACACCTTACCTTAGCCTTCTGTTCTCACAAGACACACGCACAAAAACAGTGGCATGCTTTTCACATTTTAGAGCAGTTTTTTGTAAAGGGTCCTGTATTTCAGACATATGCTGACAAAAGCGGACGACCCCCCCGACATTTCGCCGACTGAAACGACAACTGTAACTTGCAAATTTAATTATTCAACTAGCTAGCTAATTAAGCAAACCTCAGCTGCACGAGTGGGTTGAAAGCGCAGTCTCTGACTTCTTAATTATTCCATCCGATTTGCTGTAAAGAGAATATTCAAACGGGATCTTAAATATGCTCTTAATGGCATAACATATCACATGACTATAATGGAAGGAGTCTCCGTCTGCTGTCTTCTTCGATTTTCCTTTCATCCTTTCAACTGCACACTTGCCGAGCACCCGATGAGGTGGCGGTGTTTAGTGCAAGCTCTTGAGATCTACGGGACATATTTATTAGAAGTGTATCGATAGGAGACTCGTACTAACTGGAACACTGCCGGACGGCGTGCTGGGTACAACTCGCTCTCTGCCGCTCGCTCCAGTACATTCAAGAAGAGATAAAGAAAGAGAGTTGACGTAATTAAGTAATTTTCTCGACAACCGTTCATCCGATTGACTTTAAACTTGGCGGATGTATCGCTCAGGACCCAAGGGAGTGCAGTGTTGAGTGCGAAGTTGTTTGGATGACGAGCAGCCACCCTGGAGGCAAAGCAATTGACCCGTTCCGAACAAGCACGTGCAATAGTATGACAGAATACGAAAAGACTGCATGCCCCAAGCAAAAACAGTCATGCCACCAGTAGATGATCCATGAAGACATTAAAAGGTAGATATAGAAACAGCATCATTCTTGTATTATAATTAAGTAGTGCTCTATATTCCACACGTGGAGAAATCCAAAGCTGTTTTTCGGGGAGGACGTTTGTCTGTGAACCCATCTCCAAGCTGCTCTTTTTTTACTGCCTGACCTTCTATTCCTCTATGAACTTTATAGAAATGTTTCATGACATCCATAAAAGCAATCTATGAGGGAAGTCTCTCCCAACAAATTTTGCAAGAACTCTTGAGTCCTCAAGATGACCTGAAGTTTAAAAGTTTAAAGGACTGTACTCTTCTCTCTTTAGACACTCTATAATAGAATTTGTATTGCTCCATGCAGATTTACTGTATATTGGATTTATCCTCCATATCCTAAACCTTGAGCAGATAACCATGTAATCTGAAGTTTAGTAGAAGATTGTTTTTGTATTGAATTTATTCATTTATTCAGATATTATTTTTACTCAATTTGGCCCACGGGGAAGCGTTTTTCATTTTATTTTTGTTTTGTTTTCTTCTTTATCTTATTGCTAATAGGATTTACTGCCACTGTAGAATCAAAAATAGTTTTTCGAAGAGAATGACAATTATTTTGTTTATTTTATTTCAATCTTATATTTAGTACAAAGTGTATGTGTGGGTGTGTGTCTGTCGGGGTGAGCGATTGTCTGAATTATAGGAAGTGGGGGAACTTCAGCTTCCAGGTCCTACTGCTGCAAATGTTAACTTTCTACTCAACACACACACACA